>NW_019154619.1:7623-15541 GCF_002288905.1 Enhydra lutris kenyoni | reverse complement strand
TAAACAATGAATGGGTCAACCAGGAAATTAAAGAAGAATTGAAAAAATTCATGGAAACAAATGATAATGAAAACATAACGGTTCAAAATCTGTGGGATAGAGCAGAGCCAGTCCTGAGCAGAAAATATATAATGATACAAGCCTTTCTCAAGAAACAAGAAAGGCCTCAAATACGCAACGTAACCCTACACTGAAAGGACCTGGAGAAAGAACAACAAGGAAAGCCTAAACCCAGCAGGAGAAGAGAAATAGTAAAGATCAGAGCATAAATCAATGAAATAGAAACCAAAAAAAAAAAAAAAAATCCCACAAAAAACAAAAAACAATAGAACAAATCAAGAAAACTAGGAGCTGATTCTTTAAAAGAATGAATAAAATTGATAAGGCCCTGGCCAGACTTATCAAGAAGAAAAGAGAAAGGACCCAAATAAATAAAATCATGAATTAAGAAGGAGAGATCACAACCAACATCAAGGAAATACAAACAATTATAAAAACATGTTATGAGCAACTATACACCAGCAAATCTGACAATCTGGAAGAAATGGATGCATTCCTAGAGACATATAAACTACCAGAACTGAACCAGGAAGAAAAAGAAAACCAGAAGAGACCCATAACCAGCAAGGAGATTGAAGCAGTCATCAAAAATCTCCAAACAAACAGCTTCCCAGGGGAATTCTACCGAACAGTTAAAGAAGAATTAATTCCTATTCTCCTGGAACGGCTCCAAAATACAGAAGTGGGAGGAAAACTTCCAAACTCATTTTATTAGGCCAGCATTACCTTGATGCCAAAACCAGACAAAGACCCCACCAAAAAGGAAAATTAGAGATCATATCCCTGATGAGAATGGATGCAAAAATTCTCACCAAAATACTAGCCAATAGGATCCAACAGTGCATTAAAAGGATTATTCAGCACGACCAAGTGGGATTTATTCCTGGACTGCAAGGTTGGTTCAACATCCACAAATCAGTCAATGGGATACAATACGTTAATAAAAGAAAGAACAAGACCTGTAAGACACTCCCAATATATGCTGAAAAGGCATTTGACAAAGTAGAGCATAATTTCTTGATCAAAACTCTTCACACTGTAGGGAGAGAGGGTACATACTTCAATATCATCAAAGCCATTTATGAAAAACTCACAGTGAATAACCTACTCAATGGGAAAAAACTGAGAACCATTCCCCTAAGGTCAGGAACATGGCAGGGATATCCACGATCACCCCCTACTATTCAGAACAGTACTGGAAGTCCTAGCCTCAGCAATCAGACAACAAAAAGAAATAAAAGGCATCGGAAATGACAAAGAAGTCAAACTCTCACTCTTTGCCAAGGATATGATACCTTATGTGGAAAACCCCAAGACTCCACTCCAAAACTGCTAGAACTCATACAGGAATTCAGTAAAGTGGCAGGTATAAAATCAATGCGCAGAAATCAGTTGCATTGCTATACACCAACAAAAAGACAGAAGAAGAGAAATTAAGGAATCAATCCCACTTATAATCACAACCAAAACCCTAAGATACCTGGGAATAAATCTAACTAAAGAGGCAGAGAATCTGTACTCAGAAAACTATAGATTACTCTTGAAAGAAATTGAGGAAGCCACAAAGAAATGCAAAAATGTACCATGCTCATGCATTGGAAGAACAAATATTGTGAAAATGTCTATGCTAATGAGAGCAATCTACACATTTATTGCAATCGCTATTAAAATACCATCAACTTTTTTCACAGAAATGGGACAAATAATCCTAAAATTTGTTTGGAACCAGAAAAGACCCCCAACAGCCGGAAGAATGTTGAAAAAGAAAACCAAAGTTGGTGGCAACACAATTCCAGACTTCAAGCTCTATTATAATGCTATAATCATCAAGACAGTATGGTACTGGCCCAAAAACAGACACATAGATCAGTGGAACAGAATAGAGAGCCCAGAAACAGACCCTCAACTCTATGGTCAACTAATCTTCGACAAAGCAGCAAAGAATGTCCAATGGAAGAAAGACAGCCTCTTCAACAAATGGTGTTGGGAAAATTGGACAGCCACATGCAGAGAAATGAAACTGGACCATTTCCTTACACCACACACAAAAATAGACTCAAACTGGATGAAGGACCTCAGTGTGAGAAAGGAATCCATCAATATCCTTGAGGAGAACACAGGCAGCAACCTCTTTGACCTTAGCCACAGCAACTACTTCCTAGGAACATCACCAAAGGCAAGGGAAGCAAGGGCAACAGTGAATTATTGGGACTTCAACAAGGTCAAAATCTTCTGCACAGCCAAGGAAACAGTTAACAAANGAATTCATACTCAGAAAACTATAAAGAACTCATGAAAGAAATTGAGGGAGACACAAAGAAATGGAAAATTGTTCCATGCTCATGGATTGGAAGAACAAATATTGTGAAAATGTATAAGCTACCTAAAGCAATCTACACATTCAATGCAATCCCTATCAAAAGCCCATCCATTTTTTCAAAGAAATGAAACAAAGAATCCTACAATTTATATGGAACCAGAAGAGACCTCAAATAGCTGAGGAATACTGAACAAGAAGGCCCAAGTTGGTGGCATCACAATTCCAGACCTCAAGCTCTATTACAAAGCTGTCATCATCAAGACAGTATGGTACTGGCCCAAAAACAGACACATAGATCAGTGGAACAGAATAGAGAGCCCAGAAACAGACCCTCAACTCTATGGTCAACTAATCTTCGACAAAGCAGCAAAGAATGTCCAATGGAAAAAAGACAGCCTCTTCAACAAATGATGTTGTGAAAATTGGACAGCCACATGCAGAGAAATGAAACTGGACCATTTCCTTACACCACACACGAAAATAGACCAAAATGGATGAAGGACCTCAATGTGAGAAAGGAATCCATCAAAATCCTTGAGGAGAACACAGGCAGCAACCTCTTTGGCCTTAGCCGCAGCAACTACTTCCTAGGAACATCACCAAAGGAAAGGGAAGCAAGGGCAAAATGAAGTGTTGGGAGTTCGTCAAGATCAAAAGCTTCGCCACATCAAAGGAAACAGCTAACAAAACCAAAAGACAACTGACAGGATGGGAGAAGATATTTCCAAATGACATATCAGATAAAGGGCTAGTATCCAAAATCTATAAAGAGCTTATCAAACTCAACACCCAAAGAAAAGGTAATCGAATTAAGAAATGGGCAAAGGACATGAACTGGCATTTCCAAAAAGAAGACATCCAGATGGCCAACAGACTCTTGAAAAAGTGCTCCACATCACTCGGCATCAGGGAAATACAAATCAAAACCACAATGAGATACCACCACACACCAGTCAGAATGGCTAAAATTAACAAGTCAGGAAATGACATTGTGGGGGGCAATGGGGAGAAAGGGGAACCTGCCTACACTGTTGGTAGGAATGCAAGCTGGTGCAACCAAACTGGAAAACAGCATGGAGATTCCTCAAAAAGTTGAAAATAATGCTGCCCTATAACCCAGCATTGGACTCCTGGGTATTTACCCTAAAGATACAAATGTAGTGATCCAAAGGGGCACATGCACCTGAATGTTTATAGCTGCAGTGTCCACAAGAGCCAAACTACAGAAAGAACCTAGATGTCCATTAACAGATGATTGAATAAAGATGTGGTGTATATATATAAAATGGAATACTATGCAGCCATCAAAAGAAATGAAATCTTGCCATTTGCAACGACGGGATGGAACTCGAGGGGTTATGCTTAATGAAAGAAGTCAATGAGAGAAAGACAATTATCATATAATCTCCCTGATTTGAGGAAGTTGAGAGGCAAGGTGGGTGGTTTGGGGGTAGGAAAAGAATAAATGAAACAAGATGGGATCGGGAGGGAGACAAACCATAAAGAGACTCTTAATCTCACAAAACAAACTGAGGGTTGCCGGGGGAGAGGGGGTTAGGGAGACAGAGGTGAGGTTATGGACATTGGGGAGGTTATGTGCTACGGTGAGTGCTGTGAAGTGTGTAAACCTGGGGAATCACAGACCTGTACCCTTGGGGCTAAAATACATTATGTTAATAAAAAAAATAAAAATTAAAAAATTAAAAAAATACTCATGAGACATTAGATTTGTCTGCCAATGAGGTAGATGTTTGCCGCTGGCACTAAACTGACCCTCCTCCTTCCATACACATTGCAGGCTGCTGTCCTGTCAGGGTCACCCGTGGTGGGGACACTACCATGGGCCACATCCGCCTAGAAGAATTCTGTGCTCCCCGTGTCCACTTGAACCTTCTCAGTCTCGGGAAGGACACAGAGAGACAGTTGACTCAATGCTGCCCTACTGTCCTACTGTTCCACCTCCTGAGGTTAAGTCACTAATCCAGTGGACACTTTCCCATTTCCATTCTCCTTCCAGGTTCCCACACTCCTGCTGACTTTCAACACTTCCATGTTTCCAGACGTCAGCTGTGGTTTTCTGAGCAAAGGAGTGTCCTACCCCTGGTGTAATGAGAACTTAGGGAGTGCTCCAACACAGGCACAGTTGAGCTCCGGGATTCTTTGTGCAGGGGCCCTGGAATTAGCTTGTTTCTGTGTGGGACCAGATTTCTGGGGGCCTTGAGCTCCACAGCACAGCAATCAGCTGACAGGAGGGTGGAGGGAGGGCAAGTGCACACTCTGGCTCCTGACACTACCAAACCTTGGCTGCTTGTGGTCAATAATGCAGGGTGATGTCTCCCAGCCTGTCCCTGGGCACCCAGCCCTGAGCCCTGCCACCTCTACATCCCCTGGCAGGCTGAATAGAAATGCCTGGGGATGGAAAGTTGGCGGGGGTCGGGGTGCCTGGCTGACTCAGTCCTTTAAGCATCTGCCTTGAGCTCAGGTCATCATCTCATGGTCCTAGGATCGAGTCCCACATTGGGCTACCTGCTCAGTGGGGAGTGTACTGCTCCATCCGACCTTCCCCCCTCTCATGCTCTGCCTCTCTGCCTCTCTCAAATAAAGAAATAAAATCTTTAAAAAAATGTTGGCAGGGGTGCTCACTCCCCTCGCCCCTGCATTTGGCCTTTGCTGCTTGGTTCTCCAACACTTTCCAGTATTTAATAATCAAGAACATTGGGATTGAAACCGACTATGGCTATAGGGATTTTCAGGACAAGACTTACGCTTTGTTATAGACAGAGTAAAGAAATGGGTTTATGACAGCATTAGAATCTCTGGATGTCCACAAGTAGGCTTTATGCAGCTGGAAGGGACATTCTCAGAAGAGGTCCCATTTTGGTCACCACCCTTGTCGCATTTGGCCACCAGGAGGTGGTCTTCCCAGAGAGGAGCTTCACTAGGTCACCCTTCAACCTGATCCTGCTTTCTGTTTCCCTTGAGCCACAGCTGCTGTTCCATCACATTGGATGGAAATCTGAGCAAAGCTTCTCTAGCAGGTGGTTCTGCAAAACCTAGAGATTTCATTGCATTTTTGTCTTCTACTTGCTTTCTTCTGTGGCTCCTTCAGAAAACCTTTAAGCTGAGATGACAGCAGAACAGAGGCTGTTGTGTGAACAGGCTGAGAGGTCAAGAGAGTGAATGCTAAGGGGGCTGTGGGGACTTCTGCCTTGTCGAGGAAGGAAACTGTTAGGACACGGAAATGTGTTCTGGAATGAGCGTTGAGGGAGGGTAGAGGGCAGGGTGGGTGCCAGAAGGTTAAGGAAATAGCATGTTCTTCTGCGCTTCCAACTAGATATTTATTCTCGACTCTCAGATTCGTAGAAGCCACCGTCTCATCACTGGTGATAAATAAAAACCCTTCTTGGCAATGGCAGATGAATGGGTCAGGCTTTCCTAGAATTCACAAGAGAATTCCAGTTTGGGAGGCTGCCTCCTTTGCAAGTCAGCTACTGAAGTGTAGGCCACACTGTTCCCAAGAATTTTGTAGGAGGAGACAAACAATATTCTCATATATAGCTGTCAGAATTAAGATAAGACAATTGCTACCATATTTATGCCATTCCCTACAGAGGATGCACTGCTAGGTGCCTTTCAGCGCATGAGTTCAGTGAATATACACGCTATTCTGTCATAACTGTTAAATTTGTTCGTACTCCTAAATTACACACAGCTCACTATTGCTCTATGGATTTCCATGATCCGTGTATTTTCAGCTGATTTGACCAAAGATTTTTCATTGCTCTAAATATTAGAAGAGATAATGTCTGAACCAGCTTCTCACCCTCATTTTTGAAGAAAGTCTGTCAGACCTTATGTGCATGACAATCTCGTGATGTAGATATCCACCAAACATTGTGGTATTCCGAACATGGGGAAATACTAGCAGCGAGCAACAAAGAATGCTTACCACATCAAACTCTCTAGAAAAAGCAATGGGGTATTATGCTGCTTTAGTAAACAGGGTCACACGGAGGGGTTAAGGAACCTAATTAATGATGTTAAATAATTCCAGGAAACATGATCTTATCCGTAGTCATAGATAATTTGATGAAGGATTGAATGAGTTATCCATTCCTGCCAAGTGAATTCTTTTTTTTTTTTAAGATTTTATTTATTTATTTATTTGACAGACAGATCACAATTAGGCAGAGAGGCAGGCAGAGAGAGGAGTGGATGCAGGCTCCCCGCCAAGCAGAGAGCCCGACGCGGGGCTCGATCCCAGGACCCTGGGATCCTGACCTGAGCCAAAGGCAGAGGCTTTAACCCACTGAGCCACCCAGGCGCCCCCTGCCAAGTGAATTCTTAAAGCAGAGCAGCTCGCTGATGTTCAAGGAAGTAAGAACCAAGACAAGATAAACAACTGTCGGTAGTTCATTCATGATGCAAAATAAATACAACATTAAACACATTAACATGATTTGCAGAACATCAAATCCATGAAATCACTCGGGGAAAAAGAAATGACATAAAAGGGCAAACTATACCCAGAATAACGAACCCCATTATTCCCAGACCATGCAATATTCTTCTCCAAGTCAGACACACTGACTTCTCTTATTCATGCTCCCACCCGCTCCAGGGTGGCCTCTGCTTATGCATTCCACCAAACCGACTCTCAGGAAGGTCAGCAAAGGCATCTCTGTTTCTGACATCGCAGGCAGTTTCAATCCATATCTTCCAGGAATCCACTGATGGTCTTCGAAGCACATTTACTTCCTTAAAGACACTCACCAACATCCTCTCTTATCCCTGTGCTGTATGGCCAAGAGGCCACCGTCTCCGTTGTGGCTTTCACTCCCCTCCCTTCAATGATTGAAGATCCTTAGATTCAAGTTTATGTCTGTTTCTCACATGACACGGTGTGCCTGCATGACCACCTCTGTTTCTGGCTTTGCCTGCTAGATGTGGCCCTCAACCATGGCGTTTCTTGTCAAATGCCAGCTCTCCTGCCCCTAACACTGGACATACATGCCTCCATGTCTGCCAGGGACCTGTCGAGGGGTGTACAGCTTTTCTGTGTGCACTTCCTGTGTGCTTCAATCCCTCTGTTCTAGCAGCAGGTGAGAGAGTCACACTTCCTTTCCTTCTTCATTAGAACACTAGGTAGGAGGATTGTTTATAGATTCCATCCCTAGAGCAACCCTACAACAAATATGTAGACATCAGGATCTGTATTTATTATGTCCTATAGACTAAGGTCAACGTGCAAGTTGTCTTAGAGAAAGTCAGTTGTTATTTCCAGTGTTAATGCAGTATGATGGTAAATGCATTCTGCTGTCCAATTTCCAATGGAGTTACAAAATCAGACCTGGTGTGCCTCTTTGAAAACCTTTTTGTACTTAAAGTTCCATAAAAAAAATGATATACTGATTACATATTATATATATATTTTATTATATTCTGCGATGTAAAGGTGCACATCATGTTATATGAAAACTGAATCTTATAAATATTTACATAAATAAATATTTAAATAGATAAATAGACACGAGCAAG
>NW_019154619.1:5463-7358 GCF_002288905.1 Enhydra lutris kenyoni | reverse complement strand
CTCTGCTCGGACCATCTCCCAGGCACAAGGGCTGTATTGCTTCTCTCACAGATAGAGGGAGATTCTCTGGAAGTAGTTCCTCAGGATGAAGTCCCCATTCACCAGGGGCATCTCTCCCACCCCCGCCTCCTGCAGGGGACAAGCTTCCAGGAGGCCCAGCTGCTCAGAAAGTCCCGAGCACAATTCCTCCAGGAGGGTCATGTTCCAAGGAGCAGGTGAGGCCTCTGTGCAGAAGAGGTGGAAGGTCTTCTGGTTCGTCACATGGACGACAGAGAGGGCTTGAGCCTTCTGCAGCTGCTTGCCGCCAAACACCTCCTGGGGGAGGCCAAGGACTTTGACAAGTTTGTGTACTTGTCACAGGAGCTAGCAGACAGTCTCCTCATTTGTCGCAGAAGCATCAAGGCCCTCCAGTGCAGCAGGCCGTGGTCCTGAGGCAGGTCACATCTCAGAGAGCTGAGGGAGTGGCAGCTGAGCACCACCAGGGCCACCAAAAAGGAGCACGGCAGGGCCATCGGGGATCCTGCAGATGCTGTTGTCCTGGTTGGGGTGGGCATGTCTGGGACCTGTGGCTCTAGTTTCTCTGAACATCTTCTCTTGTGCATGAGGCTTAAGGAGGGGACATAGGAGTTTTCGATTTCTGAATGTTTCCCTTACTTTCTACTTCTCTTTTTTCTTTCCTTTTTGCACTTTCTCCTGGGTTGTAGAGCATGGGTTTCTTACCGTTTCTTTTTCCTATTGCTGCCTCCTGTCACAGTCTTTTGAATATTTATGTATTTGAACCTTCCAACAAAACTTGGTAATATGGATCTACAGTCTATATAGTTATATATGTATAGCTCTACTTAATAGATTAGAAGAAAGTGTTCATTTTACTCGGTTTATTTAATTCAGTGTTAAGATGGACAAAAATTTCAACTGAGAGCTATATTTAAGCTACTTATTCTTTACTGGATATCTAAATATGATGAATGACTTCTAAATTTTTTCTTACTTAAATGGAAATATAAAAGTACAATACTAATTAAGAATTTGTAGAAAGACATAATAATATTGGTGTCCCTAGATAATGAGAATCATTCCAAATTGCTAACAGCCAATGAATTATTCAATTATTTATTGCATGTTTGTTTTTTGTGTATTGTATTTTAGTATGGCCTCAATGAGAAAATGATTTTTAACTTCTTGCTGCTAGATACTCATCAAGTTATTCTCAAAATATTTTTTCTATTTATACCAGATAGAATTCTTGATGCAATGAATAAGTTTTGAATAATGAAATGATTATGTAGAATCTATTCGTATTTATTTCCAAAGCCCACATCAAAACAAGGCTCAAAGACCAGCAACGTCCACAAGACAGCCCATGGCATGTTGAAGCCTTTTTCCCAACCCTAACAACTACTTGTTACATTGTTGGAAGCAACTGGACATGTGTTGACTCTGGTGGGGAGATCCTGAAATGTGGGAGAAACCGTGCAGCTACAAGCAGGGCAGATGGGGAATAGCTCAGGACCTTCTGCTCACTTTTACTAAGAACGTATCTGCTCTTTTTTTATTTTTTAAAAAAAAGGGTATTTTTGTTGAAGTTCATGGTTTTAACACTAGCAGAGTCCGTTCATTCCAGGAAAGTTTTTGTGTTTGTTTGTGTTTGTTTGCTTGCTCTGGAGGAAAATCTCCCACCAGGGGACAGATTTCTACATACAACACAAACCCATGTGCACACCTGGTCACTGTCTAGCCCACCTTGCTCCCTGTAAAGCTGGGGGCTGGCAGCCTCCCCTGTAAAGACTGTGACGGGCCACAGAACAGCAGCCTCCTGCTCCTATCTCCTCTCTGCTCCTGCCACTGTGACATCACTGCAGTGGGGACATTCCCTCAGGTCAACAATAGTCACC
>NW_019154619.1:2315-4256 GCF_002288905.1 Enhydra lutris kenyoni | reverse complement strand
ATCTTCCCTTCTGCCACACTTCCTGGAGATCATTCTTCCCTGGTTGCCTCCCACCTGCACTGGCTGCCCCATCTCTGTGCCCCTGACAGGCTCCCCTACTCCATCTCAGCCTTAAATGTCAAAGGTTCTCTGAAGCTTTAGGGCACCTTCTCATTCCACAGTCACATCAGATGGAAGGACTTTCAGCACCGTGCTTCGATTTCCAAATATGCAAGACACATTGCGATTTAATGTCTCCAGGACATGCATTGTTGGAGAGTCCAGACTCACCCCTACATCTCCAGTGGGAAGTCTGCTCTTCTTGACTTCCCTCCATCAGGCTCCTGGTCACAGATCCCCTTGGCCTCCAGCACGCTGAAGAGGTAGCCTCAGACTATTCTAGAGTGATTGCTTTCCTCTCCCTCTGCTGGCAAAGCCAGCAGATTTCCCTCTGCTCTTCACAGGGCAGCCTAGCGGAGATTCCAAAGGTACAACTCACAAACCCGTGGGCTCCACTAACTAGGGAGGACTGGACGTTGTAACTGTCCAGTGGAAGCACACAGAGCCTTGAGCCATGCTTCCGTAACAGCTCGAGTTCTTGTCACTGCCTTCTTCTGGTAAGTGTGATTGTCTGCGCACTCCTTTTTCTCCTGGTACCAGCGCTGAGACTGGTGCTGGGACCACAGCTGTGAGTAGATCTAAGAAGAGTTGTTGTTTTCAAAAGAGTTTTTGCTGTTGGTGGTTGTTGGTTTTGTTCTTGTTGCTGCAGCTGTGAGGTCAGGAAAACTGTTCCAACTGGTTCAGTGTTATTCCAGAAACCAGAGGATTCTGCAGTACATGAACACCTAAACAATTTCAGGCTAGTTCTTTCCTGCAGACGGAGGCCCTTAGGGACAGTCCTGTCACAGACACATTTTACCCACAATGCTGAGTAACTTAACAAATTGTATGGCTGAAGCAGAAAGAGGAGTCCTTAGAAAGATGGAACTCATGGCTATGTGACTTAGTGTTGTAGGTCAAGAATATCATTTCCAGGTCTCTTTCCTGCTTTCTTCCTTTTATCATTTCCCTTTCCTTATGTCTTCATTTGAATAGGAAGAGATGGGTCGCCTGATTTTGACTCAGACTCCTTCCCAGGCAGTCACTCTGTTTCTTCTCTCTCAGATGGAGATGGATTTGCTGGAAGCACAACTTCAATGCCAGGCCAGGCCCCTCAAACCCAGGGGAGACTACACCACTCCCGTCACAGGTACCACACAGGTGTCCAGAGCTCTGGCTGCCCCTGGGGCCCTCGGCAGATTTGTCCAGCAGGGTCAGATTCAGGCTGCAAATGGTGGTGCCTGGTGTGGACGAGGGTAAAGGCCAGCTGGAGCATCTCATGGGGGACATAGGTGGCCCGGGCCTCCTGGAACTGTCGGCCACGTACTATGTCCCAGAGGAGCTGTCCCTGGGTCAGGGAAGGAACAGATGCTCCTTCTTGTATCAACCAGCAGGTCCTCCTGTGAAGCTGCTCGGGGCCCAGAGGCAGCTCACGGCCCAGAGCTGAGAGGTTGCCACGGGGAACCAGCAGGATCCCCACAGAAGGGCTGGGCGCTGCACCTGAGGGCTTCTGGTGCCCTGGAGAAACAGTGGGGGGTGCCCTGACCCCCAATTCATCTTCAGTTCTTTCTATTCATGAATCTTCAATAGAACAGGGCAGTTCTCATTTGCAGAATGTTCCCGTACACTTTTCATGCCTTTTCATTTTTGTTTGCTTTTCTTTATATATGTTTTACATGGATTAGAAGACATTTGAAGACATCACTCATTACAATTATTTTTTTCATTTTTTCATGGAAGTTTAATTAACCCAAAGAAGGTAAATCTCCCAGATGTATGTTCTTTCTATAATCACTAGCTTCTGTTCTGCTCCTCACCTTTCCTCCGCCGCCAGTATGGTTTCTGGTGAGTAATTCAGTCAAA
>NW_019154619.1:0-2056 GCF_002288905.1 Enhydra lutris kenyoni | reverse complement strand
TGAATGGAATGTCTTGTAAATGGCAGAATCAAGGATCCATTTTATTTTTTTGATTTGTTTTGTTTTGTGTTTTTAGAAGATTTTATTGATTTATATGACAAGAGAGAGAGACAGCAAGCACAAGCAGGGGGCGTGTGAGAGGGAGAAGCAGATTCCCAGCTGAACAGGGAGCTCTACACAGGGCTTGATCCCACGCCCCAGCATCATGACCGAAGCCTAAGGCAGACACTTACCCAACTCAACCACTCGGGTGCCCCTGAACGATCCGTTTTGTAAAGAATATTCGCACTTGGGTGTCTACCAGTGTAATGTAGAACGTATCTGGTGCTTTTCATTTTTTTCCTCACATGTCTGCTTCCTTTTCTACTTACAGAATTCATATTATCCCTTCTTCTTACTCTTCCCTTTAACATAACTGATATTAGTTCACTAAAATTATTATTCCAAGGTTAGTTTTTCTACAAAATCCGGGATACAGACACAGCATTGGACTTGTGAAGTCAGCCTTTCTCATGACGACAGCATGCAAAGTGACTTCCAGGAAGTCGATGCGATTTCTTCTAATGTGAAAACGAAATAACGAGTGAGAGAGTGATACAATCTGTACTTTCATCGGGTAATAATCAGACTTGTTTCCCGCTTCAATAAGAAACAAACGCAAGAAGTTTTCTATAGAAACATTTAATGAACAGAAAATAAAGAATTTAATATACGTAAAACATATACAATTCTCTTAACCACAAAGGGTAGGTACAGCTAATATAATACAATAAAAAAATAACAAATCTTATAAATAGTGAAATAAATAAATAGCTTAATAGGCAGATCAGCATGGTCATCAGAAGGCAACAGGTGTTTGCAACGTTGAGTTCAAGTTGCCTAATACTCCTAAATACATGTGACAAATTGATTCAGTTCATGTCATGATGACAGAAGAAATGAGAGTCTTTGACACTACAGGACACATGGGAGTGTGATATTATTCTTCAGAGAGAATCATTTCCATGTTGAAACGGGTCTCACTTCCTGCTCCGCAATCTCTTATGCAAGGCTGTTGATGCATACAAGGGTTTCATGGTCTCTGCTCGGACCATCTCCCAGGCACAAGGGCTGTATTGCTTCTCTCGCAGATAGAGGGAGATTCTCTGGAAGTAGTTCCTCAGGATGGAGTCCCCATTCACCAGGGGCATCTCTCCCACCCCCGCCTCCTGCAGGGCACAGGCTTCCAGGTGACCCAGCTGCTCAGAAAGTCCCGAGCACAATTCCTCCAGGAGGGTCGTGTTCCAAGGAGCAGGTGAGGCCTCTGTGCAGAAGAGGTGGAAGGTCTTCTGGTTAGTCACATGGATGACAGAGAGGGTTTGAGCCTTCTGTAGCTGCTTGCCGTCAAACACCTCCTGGGGGAAGCCAAAGTCGTTTGTGTACTTGTCACAGGAGCTAGCAGACAGTGTCCTCATTTGTTGCAGGAGCATCAAGGCCCTCCAGTGCAGCAGGCCGTGGTCCTGAGGCAGGTCACATCCCAGAGAACCGAGGGAGGGGCAGCTGAGCATCACCAGGGCCACCAAGAAGGAGCAGGGCAGGGCCATCGGGGTATCCTGCAGATGCTGTTGGCCTGGCTGGGGTGGGCACTTCTGGGACCCGTGGCTCTATCTTCTCTGAACATCTTGTCTTGTGTGTGAGGCTTAAGTAGGGGACATAGGAGTTTTCAATTTCTGAACATTTCCCTCACTTTCTACTTCTCTTTTTGCTTTCCTTTCTACACTTTCTACTTGGGTTTGGAGCATGGGTTTCTCAACCACGTATTGTTTTCTTTAAGTATTATCCTTGCCTCCAGAATCTCTTTGGATGTTTTTTAATTGCAACTTTGAAGAAAACGTAATCACAGGGAGACACAGTATATATCGTTATATATTGTATTTTTGTCTGTGCTTTAAGATAAAAAAAAGTGTAACGTTTATCTAATTCAGGGTCAAGAATGACTAAAACTTTTAAGCTAACAGTTATATTTTAATGCTATTGATGCTTATGTATATAAGTACAATTTGATGAGTGACTTATA
>NW_019154618.1:0-15558 GCF_002288905.1 Enhydra lutris kenyoni | reverse complement strand
TAAGGACATTTTACCACTATTAATTCTTCTCACCCATGAATATGCAGTGTCTTTCTGTTTATGTGTGTTGCCTTCACTTTCTTTCCTTGCCATCTTGTCATTTTCATTATACCAGATTTTACCTCTTGGTGAAGTTTATTCCTGGGTATTTTATTTTTTTGATGCAACTTCAGGTGGGATGATCTTCGTAATTTATTTTCTGATGATTCCATATTAGCGTATAGAAACACAGCAGGTTTTGGGGTTGTGATTTTGTATCCTGTCCCTTTACTGAATTTAGTCATAGTTTGAGCAATTTTTCACTGGCTTCTTTGAGGTTTTCCTTATATTCCATATCATCTGCAAATAGTGACCATTTTATTTCTTGTTTTCCAGTTTTGATGACTCTGATTATCTTCTTGCATAATTATTCTGCCTTGGATTTTCAATATTGTGTTCAGTAAAAGTGGCAAGGAAAGATAGTTAGTTCTCCTAACTTAGGCTATCATAGAGGAAATAAGAACAGCTAAAACTTTACACTATGGGATGTGACATAATCTGTGTTGTTGTCATATGTGGTCTTTCTAAAGATTTTATTTATTTATTTGAGAGAGAGAGACAGATCACAAGAAGGCAGAGAGACAGAGAGAGGGGGAAGCAGGATCCCTGCTGTGCAGAGAGCCCGATATGGGGCTCGATCCCAGGACCCTGGGATAATGACCTGAGCTTAAAGCAGAGGCTTTAACCCACTGAGCCACCCAGGTGCCCCATATATGGCCTTTTTGGTGTTGAGGTATGTTCCTGGTCTACGTACTCTGTTGAGAATTTTGATTGCAAACGGATATTAAAGTTTGTCAAATGCTTCCCTGCATCTCAAGATGATCACATCATTTTTATTCTTTATTTTGTTAATGTGCTGTATCACTTCGATCGATGTGCACCTATAAACAATCATTGCATTCCTGCAAGATCCCACTTGATCATAGTATATGATCCTTTCAGCATATTGGTGAGCTTGGGTTTCTAGCATTTTGTTGAACATTTTTGCATCTTTGGTCATCAGCGATATTGGACTGTAGGATTCTTTTCTTGGGGTGTCCTCGTTTGTTTTTGAATTAGAGTAATGTTGGCCTCAGCAAGTGAGTTTAGAAGCTTTCTCTTCTGTTTTTTTGGAACAGTGGGCAAAAGACTGGTATGAATCCTTCCCTGAATGGTATAATTTACTACGCAAGGCATCTGTTTCTGGAAGTTGGTTTTTTGGGAGGTTTTAAATGGCTGATATGATGAGTACTGGTGTTTTATGTAAGTTTTGAGTCACTAAAGATGAAACTGCTCCCACATCTTGGTGGTGGGATAGATGAAGGGAAATGAGAGTCATGGGGGCCCAGCACTCAGAGGCTCCATCTGCCACTGCGGCTGTGCCATTCCTCTCAGAGTCTGGCAGAGGATGAAGGACGTGGTGGAAACATGGCAGAGTGGTCGTGGTGGGGTGGCGGGAATGTGGGGTCTGAGTGGGGTGATCAGACTGATGCGTGGCCCTCCTGTCCCACCCACAGGGTATCAGGTTGCCTACGGCCTGGCCAACAGCAACTCCAGCACGTTCATCACAGTGGAGATGGGTGCCATGGAGAGGCAATTCACAGCCACCAAGCTGGCCCGAGTCAGCATACATCTTCAGGCTGATGACCAAGATAAGGCAGGGCTGGGGGAGCCCCTAGAGGCCACCATCATTACCACTGAGAAGCGAGGTAATGCCAGAGGCCCTGGTCCACTGTCCTGGTGATATGAGGAGGACAGCTGGGCCGAATTGGGAGTCACAAACTTGCTGGGTCCACAGCTTCCTTGGGCAGGGCTTGAGGGTAGTGTGTCTGCACAGCTCAATACTGACCAGACAGGCACGAATGTCCCTGGAGAGGAGGTTGTGTAACTGAATCAGGGTGGCTCTGAGTCACCATCTTGGAGGGAGGCTCCCTGCATACCATGAGAGGCTGAGTGAAATGCAATGCCTGGAGTGTAGATTGTGTTGGCTTCTCTATACATCTGTCCCCAGGGGCAATTCGGCCAGTGGAGAGAGGGTTGGGGAGCAGGTATTTGGGGCTGATGTGCCTTGCTTCAGAGGCACCCCTGAGGTTGAGCAGGAAGGCGGGGGCTCCAGTCCTGTCTGGCACCTGGGCCCATGTTTGTCACCACAGTGGCTGGGTTGAGGGGAGCACATGACTGGCCAGCTACAGTCTGTGGCTCCTCAACTGCCTGTTGAAGGCCTGCACCCAGGGCTCGGGGCACTGGAGCAGAGCCAGAGTCACAGGGCCCAGGCCGATGCTCATAGGAAAGGACTGGTGTCAGGGAGGGAGGCGGGCAGGCCCAGGCAGCCGCATAATCCAGCCAGGTCACCAGGGGGCTGAAGCCTGGCTCTGTGCTCTGTGCCACATTGGAGGATTGGCATGTCTCAGGGCAAAAAGCACATAGTGGGAAGTCTGCCATCACCACAACCCTGAAGTAGAAGGTGGGGTGTGGAGTGCACTCAGGCACTTGGGTGCAGTGGGCGTGTCTCCTCATCGAGTCTCCTTTGAATGCTTAGGTCAGCACCTGGGTGTTGGACAAAGGACAGCTAGCTAGGGTGCGGGAGTTCTTTCTGAGGAGGCTGGCAAGTGGAATGCTGCCCCATGGCTGGGGTGGGCGGTGGGAATAGAGACCAAAATAGCCAGCTAAGCACTAAGGCTCAGGCTCTGTGAAGGGGATTCTTGGAAGCGCCACAGAAGAAGAACCCCATCTGCATGTCCCTGCAGCTCTGCTCCCCCTGCACAAACCCTGGATGGGTGCAAGGAGGGAGAAAGGGTGAGAAGGAGTATATTTGCTCCTTCCACCCCTATGCGGATTACCTTCTTCCAAAGAGATCCATCAAGGACATGGAACACAGAGGCCGAACGGACTGGTGGACACCAGGAGAGGGTGTGCTGTGCAACTGGAGTAGAAAGGGCTAGACCTGCCTGACCATGGTGGATGCAAAGGGGGCATTGAACAGGTTTGTGGGCTGTGGGCAAGGCGGTGAGCTGCAGGGTTTCACCATCATCCAGGAAGCCTCCATGAACACTGTTGCAAATCCTTGACAACCCCTCTGGTTTTCTCCTTGGGAGATAGTTCTAGAAGCAGAACCCTTAGTTCAGAAGACATAAGCGTGTTTGTCTTGGAGATACAGAAACTTATGGACATGCCATGCCCTGGCGACCAGGAAGCAGGTCTTGTGGTCTCTGCTTCCATGTTGATGTCTTGCCTTTTATGTTCAGTGAAAATATATCTCATTAAGCGTGTGTCTGCAGGCCTTTCATCCCTACTCTACCATTAAATGCCTGTGACTGTACACGGTGATGTGTCTCATGGGGTCTTAGTTTCTGATTGTGAAAGTGTTCAAACTCAACTGGGTACGGATTTGCAGAACTCATGGAAAAGCTGCATTCAAGCTGAACAAGAATTAATAAGGGGGCACTGAGTGAGTTGAGGAAGATGAGTCTACCTTTGTGACTCTTGTTTGAAACATTGCTGGTTCTTTAATGTTCCTTCTTCCAGACTGAGGGAAACTGTATCTGAAAATATCCATGATCTACAGATGTGTGATGAAATATTTCTGTGTGAACAAATGGGAGCATTTAACTTCTCTCCCTCCCTGAACCCTCCATCATTCAGAAACTCTCAGGGAGAATTCGTTCTTCCAAGGTACTTAGGATTATTGGTGTACGTTCAGCACAAGTGCCTTTTTCTTGTAACAGAATACTGCTGGAAACATTGTTTATTTTACCAAAGGATTGAGTAAAATGTCCAATTTGAGAATAACATGTGTAGACTCAGATAATGACCAGACAATTTTCAGGAATTAAGGGTGGCTTTATGGAGCCCCTTGGCAATAGCAGCTTGACACCTCAATGACACGGTGCCCAGGAGCCTTGCCAGATGAGTAGGGAATGTTACTTGTTGGCATGTATAGGAACCTCAGGATATTTGGGGGACCTCGAGAAGAGGAGTCCACCCAAATCGATTCTTTATTGCAGTCAAGTCTGATGCGAGTATTGCACTTGGCTTTGGCTTAGACACACTACTAAAAGTTCACTCTAGGGATTCCTTATGAAAAGTTCCAGCACAGCAGGGTTACAAAATCTGTATGGAACGGTCCGTCATTATGCCTGTCAGGTTTAGTTAGAATAGATGCTAAGAAACAAAGTGTACTTGTGGCTGCCTTCTTGCATCTAAGAAACCATCCCAAATCCGTTGAACTGAAATCCATCACCTATGCGGACTGGCACCCGCTGCCACCACCGCCAGGCATTTCTGTGCCTCACAATGGGTCCCGTGAAGCTCTGAATCTATTTAATTCACAATCAGGTTTGGGGACCTCACCGTGGAGGCTGGCAGTGTTTTCTAATTGGGAAAATCCTATCAGAACTATACCCCAAATTGTCCCAGAATCCTCTAGAAGCTGGTTGTTGGAAGGCTTGCCCTTTGGGTCAGTAGTATCATCTCTGGTTAGGATTGAAACAACTTCAATCTCACATTTGGAGACACCAGACAATTCAGAGCAGGGAAACCTGTGTCTGTCATCACTGAGGTCCTGCCTTTACCCAGGGCGCCCACCTTTCTCACCACCACAGAAATCACACAGTATAAACTCTGTGTCTCCGATCACTGAGGCAGAGCCTTCAGAGGGAAGCTAGCTAGGGTGCCGGAGTTCCTTCTGAGGAGGCTGGCAGGTGGAATGCTGCCCCGTGGCTGCATTTCTTTTGTGCAAATCTTCCCAGGTCCTTCACGTGTTGGTTCTGTAAGGAATGGGACTCCCAAATGGATTTCATCAGCATTCAGCAGCAGCGATGACGCAGGGGTTCCCTTCTGTGATTTCAGTCCATTTGACCCATTTCAGCCAAAAAATGATACTATTCAGATTTCTGGTGGGACAGCCCGTATGCTCAATGTCTTGGGAGACAGGATATTGTGGTGAATGCTTAGCGTACCCCATGTCCAGCTGTAGTGTGGAAGGCCAGGGTTCATTATTGTGAAGCTTCCTGTTGACCTGCAGAGAAGCAGACTTTTGAGATGAACCTGTGTGGATATCACTTCATCCTTTATAATAGGGAACATATTGCCATGAGCTCTTGTGTCTTCTGCACAAAGTATGAGTCACAGAACACTACAAGAAATGTACTGAAGTACTGTATGGGGACTAACATAACAGAACCAAAGAAAGATGGAGAGGGAGGAAGGAATACAAAGAACAAAAAGATAATGAAGGGAAGGAAGGAAAGAAGGGTTTGAGAAAAAGGGAGAAGAGAAACTGGTAGAGAGGCATTTGGGGAAAGAAAATCTTTGAAAGTTGTGAGACTATCGTCTGAGAGTTAAGATTTGAGCTTGATGACAAAGGAAAGAAATGGAATCATGTACTCAGGAGCAGAAACCTGTTATAAGGTATTGGTGATTAGAACCTATTGATCAGATAAACATGTGAGAAAAAGAATGTGAGGATGGGATGCTGGGGAGATTAAGATGGGCAAACTCAACAAAGTCGAGGACTGAAAGAGGTGTCATGTGAGGGTTTCAGTGCAAGAATCACAGAAGTGTGCCATCCTCAGAGGACACAGAGTGTGCAGTGGGTTAGGTGGATGGAGTCAGAAGAGTTGACAGAAATGGGACCGTGTTGCAGGTTTTTTTGTTTTTTTTTTTTACACAGGAGCCCTTACAAGAGACAGGACTGATATAGGAAAGACGTTAGAGTTCAAGGCCGATGGTCAAGAAAGAAGTATTGAGATGGCTTTGCTGTCAAAAGGTGATTTTCATTAAAGCACAGGGACATGACCCGTGGGTAGAAAGTGTTGCTGTGCTGGGGTCATGACAGGAGGATGACTCTCTAGGATGGCATTGGGGGAGGTCAGGCAAAGGGATGTTTTGTAAGGATGTTGCTGTAGGACAGAGGACACCCAGGATACCAGAGGCTTTGCTCTTGTCACGTGAAGGTGGTTTTTCCTTCTAGGAAGGCATTAATAGGAAGACAGTTGGGAGCTTCCTGGAGGAATGTTAGTTTCTTCCTCTCACATGTCCTTCTCAAGGGACTGCAGGTTTGGGAAGAAATTCCATTTATTGAAATTTCCTTCTGCCTCAGCCTCCCTCAGTGTTATGGAGGGGAGGGGGATGTTAGAGCTTCAGGAAGCAGAGTTACGGTTCTCTGAAAGTTAGCTAGCCTATTGACAAGCAAGCCTCTTCCTTGGCAATCACTAGGACATTTTTAAACTGAGGGAGACTCAGGTCTTGCAGTGCTTTGATCTGTATTTGTAAAGAATCTCTTTTTTCCCTTTCCTTGGCTTTAGGGCAGCCAGTGTGACTGAGGAATGTCACCCATATCACATGTTATGGAGCGGAGGTTTGGCGTGCCAGCTTCTGCTTCATCCTCAACTAGCCTTCTCCACCCTCCTCATGTCCCCCTGAACAGTTTAGACTCTTCAGTCATTAAAGTTGTTGAAGGAGGAAGGTCTCATCATCTGTATCTTCTTACTGCTGAATAGGGGCACAAAGATGTCCCTACTTATGGGTCAGTACTGGTCATTTGGGGGCCTCTATGTGTAAGAGTTGTGAATTGCAGAGAACACTGAGTGCAGGGGAGAACTTCCGTTTGGATTTTCCTGAGTAGACAGGACCATCTGTCCTCTGGAAGTTACCGCAGTGAAGGATTTCTGGCACCACCCAGGGAATTTTTCAGGCCCTGCCTCTTGTTTTTTGAAATGTTTTTGATAACTGCTTCAATCTCATTACTAGATATCAGTCTATTAAGGTTGTCAATTTCTTCCTGGTTCAATTTTGGAAGTTTATAGTTTTCTAGGAATGTATCCATTTCATCTAGGTTGCTTAACTTATTGGCACATAACTATTGATAATAATTTCTGATGATTGTTTCTATCCTTGGTGTTAGCTGTGATCTTTCCCTTTTCATTCATAATTTTATTAATTTGGGCCTTCTCTCTTTTCTTTTGGATTAGTTTGGCCAATGGTTTATCAATATTATTGATTCTTTCAAAAAAACAGCTTCTAGTTTCATTGATGACTTCTACTGTATTTCTAGTTTCTATCTCATTGATCTATGCTCTAATCTTGATTATTTCCCTTCTTGTGTATGGAGTTGGATTAACTTGTTGTTGATTCTCCAGTTATTTAAGATGTAGAGACAGCTGGTGTATTCTGGATTTTTCCATTTTTTGAGGGAGGCTTGGATGGCTATGTATTTCCCCCTTAGGACCACCTTTGTTGTATCCCATAGGTTTTGGACCGAAGTGTCTTCATTCTCATTGGTTTCCATGAATTGTTTAAGTTCTTCTTTGATTTCCTGGTTGATCCAAACATTCTTAAGCAAGGTGGTCTTTAGCTTCCAGTTGTTTGAATTCCTTCCAAACTTTTCCTTCTGATTGAGCTCCAGTTTTAAAGCAATGCGATCTGAGATTATGCAGGGAATAATCTCAATCTTTCAGTATCAGTTGATCCCTGATATATGACCCAGTAGGTGGTCTATTCTGGAGAAGGTTCCATGTGCACTCAAGAAGAATGATTATTCTGTTGTTTTAGGGTGGAATATTCTGTATATATCTATGAGGTCCATCTGGTCCAATGTGTCTTTCAATGCTCTTGTTTCTTTAGTGATCTTCTGCTTGGATGATCTTTCTATTACTGATAGTGGCAATTTAAGATCTCCTACTATTAATGTATTCATATCAATATGACTCTTTATCTTGATTGACAGTTGTCTTATGTAGTTGGCTGTTCCCATAATGGGGGCATAAATATTTACAATTGTTAGATCTTCTTGGTGGATATTCCCTTTAAGAATTATGTAGTGTCCTTCGGTATCTCTGACTACAGTATTTAGTTTAAAATATAATTTATCTGATATGAGAATCACTACCCCAGCCTTCTTTTGAGGCCCATTGGCATGAAAGATGCTTCTCCATTCTTTCACTTTCAGTCTGGATGTATCCTTAGGTTCAAAATGGATCTTGTGGATCACATATGGATGAGACCTGTCATTTTATCCAATCTGCATCCCTGTGTCATTTTATGGGTACATTTAGGCCATTCACATTGAGAGTGATTATTGAGAGATAAGTTTTTATTTACATAGTGTTACCTGTGAAGTCTTTGTTTCTATAGATTGTCTCCATATGTTTCTGTTCAATGATATTCTTAGGTTTTTTCCTCTTTTATAGAACCCCCCTTAATATTTCCTTCACTGCTGGCTTGGTGGTCACATACCCTTTTAAACCTTCGTGGCCTTGGAACTCTTTATCTCTCCATCCATTTTGAATGCCAGGCTTGCTGGTAAAGTATTCTTGGCTACAAGTTCTTCTCATTTAGTGCCCTGAATACGTCTTGCCAGCCCTATCTGGCTTGACAGGTTTCTGTGGACAGAACTGACGTTATTCTGATGGGCTTTCCTCTGTACATAAGGAATTTCTTCGCCGTAGCTGCTTTCAAGAGCTCCTGTCTTCAATTATGATTCATCATTTTCACTATCAGGTGTCTCAAGGTATTTCTAGATTCTAAGATCTTGGGGGTAAGCCATTCTGCCTCTAGCACATGAACACTGGTTCCATTTGCGAGATTGGGAGATTTTTCGTGGAGAATTTGTTCAACTATATCTTCTAGTCTTCTTTCTTTCTCCTCCCCCTCAGGGATTCCATTAGTTCTGATGTTGGAAATTTTCATGGCATCATTTATTTCCCTAATTCTGTTTTCATGGATTCTAAGCTATTTGTTCCAGGCTTCCTCCTGATCCTTTTTCTCTATCTGCTTGTCCTCCAGATCACTAATTCTATCTTCTGCCTCAGTTACCCCAGCTTTCAGAGAATTTAGATTAGATTGGAAATCATTGAGAACATTGTGAACATCATCCCTGGTGGCTTTCACTTCTGCCCTAATCAATTCCATTTTGTCATCAAAGGCTTTTTCCAACCTAGCTATTGCCTGGATAATTGTTAGCCCGAATTCCCTTTCTGACATACTGTCTATGTCCATATCCAATAGCTCTAATGCAGAAGGACCAGTCTCTGAAATTTTCTTCTGTTGGGCATTCCTCCTCCAAGTCATTTTGGTGAGAGATGGCTGAACAGATGTTCCAAGGTGCACCCTGGAACACTTCTGAGCAATCAAGAGTCTCCACCAAAATGAAAGAAAAAAAAAAAGAGAGAGACAGAGATACAGGAAAAAAGAAGAAAGATAAAATAAAGGAGGAGTTCCAGCCCAAATGGGCCCCAAGGTAAGATTTATGAAGTATGCAAACATAAATAGACAAAAAGAAAAAAAAGACCGACAAAGTAGATGACAAGAGAAGAAAAAATAAATTAAAAAAAAAAAAAAAGAACCTCGTCAAAAGAACACCAAGTATAAGATTTATATACCACCAGGACAAAAATAAATACATAGAAACACTGACAGAAGAAAAAGATGGGAGAGTGGTTATAAATTCTCAGTGTGGGCGAGGAAGGTTATTTAGATTCTTCCTGAATGTATGTTGATTTTTTTTAAAGATTTTATTTATTTATTTGACAGAGATCACAATTAGGCAGAGAGGCAGGCAGACAGGGAGAGAGAGAGAGAATAGGAAGCAGGCTCCCTGCTGAGCAGAGACCCTGATATGGGGCTCGATCCCAGGACTCTGGGATCATGACCTGAGCTGAAGGCAGAGGCTTTAACCCACTGAGCCACCCAGGCGCCCCTATCTTGATGTTTTTGTTAAGGACTCAACTTTCCTAAGATAAAGGGGGATTAAAACTGCTTTACCTATAGGGTTAGCATTGATTGGGGAAAGGGGATTACCTTGAAGGTTATCTCTATAAGAATATTTTAAAAATAATGATTAAAATAAAATTAAATTAAAATTAAAAAACAGAAAAGCAAAAGAAAAACACAGGTATATGTATCAAAAAGTTCAGATTAAAATGTTATTATGGAATTTGATGTACCGAACATCTCATTGTGATGATAAATAGGTTAAAAAGTTATATATATATATAAAATGAAAAGAACCGGAATAGTGGGAACGAATTAAAAATAAAAGTTGTATCTATGAAGTAGCAGTGGTTGTCCCCTTGTCTATTTTTTTTTTTTTTTTGGTGTGGGGGCTGGCTTTCTGGGGGAGGGGACTGCCACATGGGTTTTCAGTCAATGATGTTCCTAGAGTTAAGTATTCCTGTCCCCATCAAGGGGGTGGGCTCTGAGCAAACCGGTTTTTCAGGCTTTTGCTCTCTGGAGGTTTTTTTGTTTGTTCATTTGTTTTCTCTCTCCTTGGTGGCTCTTGATGGTTTTTTGAGGTTTAGAGGAAAGCAAACTGCACCGAGACCTCCCTCTCTGAGAGAAGCCTCATTCTGGTCCTCTCTGGGTGCTTCAGAGCACATAAATTCCCCTTCAGCCAGTGGCAGATCACATTCCCAGTCATGGTCTCTGGGGTCACAGGAACTCCCTCTTGTACCCAAAACCACAGGAAATATTATCCGCAGCTCTCTGGGCAGTTCCAGGCCACCAGAGAGGTCCCAAGCAGAGATAGCACACTGAGATTTTCATGCTGGCCCTAGTTGGGAGTGCTCAGAATCTCCGGGTCCAAGAGAGGGCCGACTGGCACCAGCCCGCACCTCTCTCAGGGGAGGGTGTAGGGGGCGACTTAGACTCTGGTCGTGCAGCGCAAGTGTGGAGAGTGCAAAAGGTTGTGGTTCTGCTGGCTGTCTGGCGAGGATCCCTCAACCTCATGGGCGCTGCCACCCAGACACTCTCAGTCTTCTAAGTGGCTCAGGGACCAAGATCTGGCTTCTTTGCTGCACTCTCTCTGGCTCAGGGCCAGCGGTGGATCTCCTGGTTCGGCAGGCCTAAGCCCCTGTCCCTAATCGCCCAATTCCCCCAATTTCCCCTATGATCTTTGCTCTCTCTGAGTGCTTTTAACCAGACTCCAAGTTAATGCTGGCCTCCAATCGCAGGGCACTCTTGTATTGGGGTATTACTTTCCAATGAGTCACTTCTGGTGACTCCCAGACTCCCCTTTTGTTTATCTTCTGATATCAGTCTGATGTTCCCACTCTGCTTTACCTGCCCACTGGTGTCTTCTGCCTCCATAGAGATCCAGACGTGTATAATTCTAATCTCATGATGATTTCATGGGTGATCAGAGTTTTTTGGTAGATAATCAGCTCACTTTAGGGGACAGGTTGAAATGATGCCTCCTCCTACTTCTCCACCATCTTGTCTCCCCTAGAATTGTCTAGTTATATATTTTTAAATAGCTAGTGCAAAGAGTGTTTTTTTTTTTTGCATTTTTTCACCCTTTTTTTTAACATCTATATTTTAGTTTTATTTACATTCAAGTTAGCTAACATACACGGTATTGTTAATTAGGGAGTAGAATTTAGTGATTCATGAGTTCTGTATAGCACCCAGTGTTCATGACATCAAGGTCCCTCCTTAATGCCCATCAGCCAATTACCCCACCCCCCAACCCACTTCCCCTCCAGCAACCCTCAGTATATACCCTATTTAGTTAAGGGACTCTCGTGGTTTGTCTTTCTCTCTGTTTTTAGCCTGTTTTATTTTTCTTTCCCTTCCCTTATATTCATCAGTTTTGTATATTATATTCCACATAGGAGTGCAATATTATGGTATTTGTCTTTCTCTAAGTGACTTATTTCACTTAGCATGATACCCTCCAATTCCATCCACACTGTTGCAAGGGAAAATATTTTCATTTTTTGTTTGTTTGCTTGTTTGTTTTTGTTTTTTGTTGTTGTTGATGTTGGCTGAGTAATATTCCATTGAGAATCTATACCAAGTCTTCTTGATTCATTCCTCAGTGAATGGACATCAGGGTTCTTTCCATAGTATGGCTTTTGTGGACATTGCTGGAGTAACACCGGGGGCATGTGCCTCTTCTTTTTTTTTTTTTTTTTTAAAGATTTTATTTATTTATTTATATGATGGAGAGAGAGATCACAAGCAGGCAGAGAGGCAGGCAGAGAGAGAGGGAGAAGCAGGCTCCCTGTTGAGCAGAGTGCCCAATGCGGGGCTTGATCCCAGGACCCTGAGATCATGACCTGAGGCGAAGGCAGCAGCTCAACCTACTGAGTCACCCAGGTGCCCTGCATGTGCCTCTTCTAATCACTATATTTATACCCTCTGGATAAATAACTAGTAATGAACTTCTGGGTCATAGAGTAGTTCTATTTTTATCTTTCTGAGGAACCTCTGTACTATTCTTAGAGTGGCTGCACCAGTTTACATTCCCACCAGTAGTGTAAGAGGGTTCCCATTTCTTTGCATCCTTGCTAACATAGGTTCTTTCCTGAGCTGTTAATTTGAGCAATCTGATTGGTGTGAGGTGGTATCTCATGATGGTTTTGATCTGTATTACTCTGATGAAGAATGATGTTGAGGATTTTTTTTTATGTGTCTGTAAGCCATTTATGTGTCTTTGTAGATTTGTCTGTTCATTTCTCCTGGCAATTTATTGATTGGATTTTTGGGGAGGGGCTGGTTTTTGAGTTTGATGAGTTCTTCTTAGATTTTGGAGACAAGACCTTTATTTAGGTCAGTTGCAAATGTTTTCTTCCATTCTGTATTCTGCCTTTCAGTTTTGCTGATTGTTTCTTTTGCTGTGCAAAAGGTTTTTTTTTCCTGGTGAAGTCCCAGTGGTTCATGTTGGGTTTTGTTTCCCTTGCCTCCAGCAAGAAGTTGTATTGGCCAAGTTCAAAGATGTTTTTGCTTGTGTTTTGCTCTAGGATTTTGATGGATTCCTTCCTCACAGTTAGGTCTTTCATCCATTGAGTTTGTTTCCTTGTATGGTGTAAGAAAGTGGTCCAGGTTCATGCTTCTGCCTGTGGCAGTCAAATTTTCACATCATTTGTTGAAGAGACTGTCCTTTTTTTTTTTTTTTTCCCATTGGATATTCATTCCCCTTTGTCAACGACTGGGAGACCATAGAGTTGAGGGTCCATTCCTGGGTCTTCCAATATGCTCCATGGATATAGGTGCCTGGTTTTGTGCGAGTACCATACTGTCCTGGTTGTTACACCTTTGAACTACAGCTTGAAGTCTGGAATTGTGATGCCTCCCATTTTCATTATCCTTGTCAACATTCTGTTGGCCTCTTGGATTGTTGTTTTTTTTTTTTTTTTTTTTACACACATTTTAGGATTGTTTGTTTCAGTTCTCTGAAAGATGTTGAGGGGATTTTAATAGAGATTGCATTGAATGTGTAAATTTCTTTGCATAGCATAGCTATTTTAATAACATTTGTTCTTCTAATCCATGAGCATGGGATTTTTTTTTTCCCATTCTTTGGTATCTCCCTCAACTTTTCTCATAAGAGTTCAATAATTTTCACAATACAGGTCTTTTACCTCTTTGGTCAGGGTCAATCCTGGGTATCATATGTTTTTTCATGAAATTGTAAATGGAATCAATTCCTTGATTTCTCTTTTTTCTGGCTCATTGTTAGTGTACAGATATGCAACTGAATTCTGCAAATTGGTTTTATATCCTGGGACTTGATGAATTGCTCTATAGATTTTAGCAATTTTTGGGTGGAGTCTCTAGAAGTTTCTACATAGAATAGCTTCTCAACTGCAAAGAGGAAGAAAATTGACTTCTTTGTTGCTGCTTTGGGTGCATTTATTTATTTTTGTTCTCTGATTGCTTAGGGTAGGATTTCCAGTACCATGTTTCACAATAGTGCTGAGAGGGGACATCCTTGTTGTATTACTAACCATAGGGAAAAAAAAAAATCTCACATTTATTCTAATGAGGATGGCATTTGTGTGGTCTTTCATAATATTGAAGCATTTTCTTCTTTCCCTACATGGCAGGTTGTTTTTATCAAGAAAAGGTACTGTATTTTGTCAAATGCTTTCTCTGTGTCTGTTGAGGGGCCATATGGCTCTTATGTTGTATCACATTGGTTGATTTACAGATGTGGAACCACCGCTCTATCCCAGGAACAAATCCCCCTTGAATGTGGTGAATAATCCTTTGAATATACTTTTAGATCCTGTTAACTGTTTCCTTGGGGAACAGCTTTCCATCCATGTTCATCAGGGATATTGGTCTGAAATTCTCCTTTATGGTGGGGTCAACATCTGTTTTAGGGATCAAGATAATGCTGGCCTTCTAGAATGAGTTTGGAACTTTTCCTTCCGTTTCTATTTTTTGGAACAGTTTCAGAATGATAGGTATTAATTCTTTAAATATTTGCTAGAATTCCCCTGGGAAGCCATCAGGGCCAAGACTGGTTTGTTGGGATGTTTGTGATTCCATTTCTTTGCTGATTGTGGGTCTGGTTTGGTTTTCTGTTTCTTCCTATTTCAGTTTTGGTAGTTTATAGATTTCTAAAAAGGCATTGATTTCCTACAGATTACCTAATTTCTTGGCATTTAATATTTTATTTTTTGGCACGTAATATTTTCTTGTTTGTTCCATGTTGGTAGATCGCTCTCCTTTTTCTTTCAGGATTTTATTTATTTGGGTCTCTCTCTTTTATTTTTGAGAAGTCTGCCTAGGGTTTCATCCATCTTATTCATTCTTTCAAAAAAACAGCTCTTAGTTTCAGTGATCTGTTCTACTTTTCAAAAAAGTTCTGTATCATTGATTTGCCCTCTAATCATTATTATTTTCTTCACCTGCTGGATTTAGGCTTTATTTGCTGTTCTTTCTTCAGATAGTTTACGTTTAAGGTTAGGTTGTGTATTTGAGAATATAATTTCTTTCATAAGAAAGGCTTTTATTGCCCTTACTTCACACTTGGGAATGGCTTTGCTGCATCCTAAAGACTTGGAGTTGTCCTACATTCATTTTCATTTGCTTCCATGTATTTTTAAATTCTTCTTTAATTTCTTGATTCCCCATTCATTCTACAGTAGGATGTTCTTTATCCTCCACATAGTTGTGGTCCTCCCACGTTTTTTCTTGTAATTAATGCCAAGATTCATAGTACCGTGGTCTAAAAATATTCATGTAATGATATCAATAATTTGGTACTTGTGAGACCTATTTTCTCAGCTAGTATGTGATCTCTTCTGGAGAATGTTCCATGTAACCTCCAAAAGTATGTTTTTTCTGATGTTTTCAGAGACAGTGCTCTGCATATCTCCATGAAGTCCATCTAGTCCAGTGTGTCATTCAAAGCCCATGTTTCCTTTTTCATCTTCTGCGTACATGATCTGTCTATTGCTGTGAGTGGGTTCTTAAAGTCCTCTTGTATTACTGTATTCTTATCAAGGAGTTTCTTTAATTCTGTAATTCATTGATGTGTATATTTGGTGGCTTCCAAGTTAGGGGCATATATGTTTACAATCATTAGATCTTTTCATTGGGTACCTCCTTTTTATTATGTTATAGTGTCCTACTTCATCACTTATAGCCTTCAGTTTAAAACCTAGTGCATCTAATGTAGAAGGTTGGATCCTCCAGCATTCCTTACATGCCCATTAGCATAATAAATGATTCTCCATGCCTTCAATTTCAATCTCCACTTGTCCTTGCCTCTGCAGTGAGTCTCTTGTAAGCAGGACATTCATGGTACTT
>NW_019154617.1:0-15563 GCF_002288905.1 Enhydra lutris kenyoni | reverse complement strand
TCACCAGAAAAGACATACAAAGGGCAAAAAGTAAGTATATGAAAAGATGTGTCATTATATGTGACATTATGTGACATTATATGTCATCAGGGAATGCAAATTAAAACAAGATATTACTATGTACCTATTAGAATCGCTAAAATCAGGAACACTGACAACACAAAATACTGGTGAGGATATAGAACAAGGGAACCCTTGTCTTACAGATTGGTCCAACCCACAGAATGTCAAACACCAACAGTGACCCATAATGTAAACTCTACACTCAGTGCAATTATGATGTGTCATTGTAGGTCCATCGGTTGCAACAAATACACCACTCAGGTAGGGGATATGCATAACGTGAGAAGATATGCAGGACTGGGAACAAGGGATTAGTGAGAAATCACTGTACTCATCCCTCAATTTTACCATGAACCTAAAAGTGCACTAAAATATAAATTCAATTTTTTTAAATCCTGCAGCATCAATATGATATTTACTTTGGAAACATTTTGCATGTTGATTTATACCTGTGATTTGAAAGTGGACTATGGGGGCACCTGGGTGGCTCAGTCGTTTAGGCATCTGTCTTCGGTTTAGGTCATGATCCCAGGGTCCTGGGATCGAAACCCACATCTGGTTCCCTGGTCAGTGGAGAGCCTCTCCCTCTGCCTGCTTGTGCTCTCTCTCTCTCTATCTCTCTGTCAAATAAACTAAATAAAATCTTTAAAAAAAAAAACAAAATAAAATAAAACTGGGCTATGATATTCAGCAAACTGGAGTAATAGTGGAATCAAGATAATAAGATGGTTCTGTATACCTATAAGTCGACGTAGCTACAAAAACAGAGCTAAAGTGGATATAAAGTGAAAAGAAATTAAAGTTAATAATGGGTTCATATATGGAATAAATGTATCTGTGATTAGGAAATGAAATGACATAAACCTTGAAGCTACTGGATTGGACTGGTGAGCCCTGGGTCTGCGTACAGTCAGTAGCTGCACCTGTAAAGACCAGATGGAATTTGCAAGAAGGTTGGACGATGGATCAGACCTCCAAGTTTGAAGCCAATGCCAGGAGGAGGATTAGCCCTGCTTGAGAAAGAGGTTAAAAAGCCAAGCACAAATGCAGAAAACAATATCAAATAGTTCTGGATGCACTACAGGGTATGGAGGGATGTGAGAGAAGAGCCTGGAATTGTTTGAGGGCCAAGACAGAAGCTAAAATGTCTCCCTTGACCATATTTCTGAAAGCCCTCAGCAAAAGAGGAATCACTTCCAATTGCCCTTGACAGAGAGAGAGGTTCGGGAGGTGAGTGAAATATTCCTAAGCCATGGCTTCTGGCTTCTTGGTGTGAATATGGGAGGGGAATCTAATCATTTTAAAAGGCAGGACTATGCTGATGAAGTCCCGTTGAAGGAAGTTAGTTTTTTCTCGGGTCCTCAGGACACTCAGTTCATTTGGTTAAGTTCATCAGTTGATAACTATAGTCTACAAAAGACAGAAGAGCTTGTTCCATTTGCTATCAAGATTGAGATTTGCTTTTGGAAGTACTGGAGAAGTCGCACAGGGTCGGTATGATCCAAAATGAAGGTTCATGACCTCTGGTTATTTGAAGCTTCTGGAGCTCATGCAATGCTACATGCTATTCTAGGCTCCCTCGTGTTAATTTTCTTTTTTGTACATTTTCTCTTTCTCAAGACATTTTCTCCTTTTCTCCCCTTTCATAAACAATACAGAATCATTCCATAAATACATAAATAAATATTTATGTCTAAATAAATGCATGTCTTCTCCTTCCTGCTGCCTAAATGATCTACCTCTTATCTACTGTTTACCTCTATTGTCAATAGGCAAAGATCCTTACCTTCTTAAAATGCTGAATGAAATGAAAGCTTAACTTCTGCTGTCTTCAGGCACTGTTTTTCTCATTTCCTCCAAAAAGTCTTGAAGTAACAATCTAAACACATTATCTCCAAATCTTCACTGTAGACCTTTGACCTGGTCATAGTTTGCAGATCTGAGGACCCTTGTATTTCTACAATTTTGGCCAGATGCTGGAGATGTGAGGTTGCATGTTTATAGGTGTTAAAGATTCTTTTTTTTTTTTTAAGATTTTATTTACTCACTTGACAGAGAGAGTGAGAGAGCACAAGCACGAGGAGTGGCAAAGGGAGAGGGAGAAGCAGGCTCCCCGCTGAGCAGGAAGCAGTATACAGGGCTAGATCCCAGGATCCAGGGATCATGACCCAAGCCTAAGGCAGACACTTAAACAACTGAGCCACTGAGCCTCCCATACAGGTTTTAAATTTTCACACTAAGTCATATCAACATACTTCTGTGCCACTTGTGGGCAACACACCCATTCCATCTTTTCGTATCATAATAGAACTCAAGTCATACACATCTATATACTATCATACCTCCACTAAGGATGTTTTAAGATTATTTGGGGACACTACGTTACATAAACATTATTTATTTGAAAGACATACTAGAATAAAAAAATGTTGACTATTCAATGGTGTGTATTTTTTAAATAATATGAGACTTTGAAATGTAATTCAAATTCAAGGATCATCTGATTAAAAAGATTATTCAGCTAAAACTATTAAAAATGTGAGAAACTTACTATTTCCTCAGTGTAATCCACCAAAGCTCATTTCACACATTTCTTTTTCCTCTTTACATTTCCCTTCTCCTCCTTGGGTTCATACTATATCAATATTGCTTAATATTGTAATCTTCTCATAAAAGGGACTCAAATGTTTCCTAATATAAAATCTTTAAACCCTGATTGTGTTCAATTCTCTTTATTCTGGTTAAGGATTTACTAGGTCCTTGCCTGGGAGAGAAAAATTTGTTGAGGAATTCAGTCTTTTCCTGGGCAGATACATTTTAGGCCTTCCCCAGCTCTTCTAATTAGTCATTCATCCATCCATTCATTCATTGGTGTAGTCAGAAAATGAAAAACTGTCAGTATTATACATAAGGTCACTGGAGATATTATTGTTCCATTCTATCCAAAAAGACAAAAGGAGCCAGAAGCTTCTGACAGACTACGAAAAGGTTTCAAGGGGGATTGTGACACCCAATTTCCAATGACATAAGTAAAAGTGCAGGAAGTGGCAAGAACTATCTTTAATAATAGAATCTCAGAAAGATCTTTTAATAGAACAGGCTCGATTTGTCCAGTGTAATTCCTTTCACTGTCTCTTTACTTCTACCTCAGAATTACAGCTCACGTCTCTCAGACCTTCCCCTTCTGACTAAACCCCTGATGGCAACCTTCTTCATTTCTTGCCACAGGCAGATCTCACTTCTGCCCCCTTTCCTTTCTATTTCTCTCTCTCATGGAAAACTTGAGAGAGTAAATCACCAGGACTTTTTTTCTCATTATGTGGGTACTCAAAACTGTACCGTGTCCAGATAAACAGATCTAACACCACAAAAAATTTGACGGAAAGAGCAATCATTAAACTTCAATTATTAACATATGTTGGCATCTTATTTCATCAGGCTAAAAGCTGCAGCTTAAAGAAAAGTATCCAATTTGAGTTTCATAATCGCTTAATAATGAGTTTATTAATGTTTTTAAAAATAAGAAATGTTGAGCTCTCAAAGCTATGGCATAATTTTTAAAAATCTTTTAAATTTTAGTTTATTAATATAGAGATTTATAAACTGTATCAGAAAAGAAGCCCATAGAATACTCCCGATAAACAGATGGCATCTCAAACAAATTAGAACGAATCCCTCATGTTGTAAAACCACACATAGGATGAAATAAACCTCTCTTAGAGCAACTCTCTCATAGGAGATAGCTGTAAGTTCCAGAAAGAATACAGAATGTGTCTTCTAAAAGTACTAAAGAGAGACCAGAGGTAGGTGATTCTGGAAGGGGGCTTTTGTTTGGAAGAAGAGAATGGCACTGGGTGATTTTCACATTTTTGTGCCTTCTGGACTGAGACCAGACACCAGTTGAACCATGGGAGACTGCTAAAAACTCTAACTGGCCTGAGGAACCAGACAGAGTATGAGACAACCAAACTTGTAGACATAGAATCACATAAAGAAGAGAACTAGAGAGGGGTTGTTCAAATTTTGTACATCAACTCTGCATAATCTCTAAGCAACCCAGAGTCCTATATATATTGGTGATATGCTAAGCAGCCCAGCCAGGGATAGAAGAACAGAACTGAGATTTTTGACCTGACACCCAAGTATGTCCAGGTGTCAGGTCCAACTCATGTAAGGACTAGTAGAGGAAACAAAGAACTCAATACTCTTCCAAGGAACACAACAGAATCCAGAGTATTCATGGTATGACACTTATACTGTATTTCTATATAATTCAAGGTATCTTCTTACTCCGGTATCCTGATTTTGGGCACTTGACTAATCCTACACAATCCATGGTGATTCACTAATATGTGTTATTGTGATATGCTCGCAAACACAACACGGGCTCAAAGGGAGATTTTCTTATTTAAGCAGTGGAAATTTCAGAGACATTATTTCAGAGGTGGACAGAAGCTTTGTCTTAAAAAAAAAAAAATCCTTTCAAAAACAACAGAGTTAGCTTTTGCCCGTGCATAAATTTGGCAGTCTGCATTTCCTCTAAAATGTATATGAAGCTCTTTTCCACAAATATGTATGTTTTTTAACTTAATGCACTGGAACTCTGCAGGATTTAGCATTATTTTCCTCAATTTGAGCTCTCATAAAGCACTGTACATTGTCTTCCTCTTGATACCAATTTACATCATTTAAAAAATTCAATAGGAAAAACCAACAATAAGTGAGAACTTTTCCAAATCTATGAAAATCAAGTTCTCTTAATTCTACTTGACAAAAGCAGGCAGTCTTATTAGCTAAAACTGATTCCAAGCAATAATGTACTGAAAATGACAACTTCTTTGTGGAAATAAACAATATATTCAATTAGACCCATTTCCTTTGGAAAGTACATCCCAGAGGTGAAACATATTTTTTTCTTTCTGATGGTAGAATTTCAATAATTATGAACAATTAAACATTATTTTTTAAATACAAAGAGAGACGTATATTNATGAACAATTAAACATTATTTTTTAAATACAAAGAGAGACGTATATTGAAGTACCTCTGTGGCTCAGTTGATTAAGCAACTGCCTCCAGCTCAGGTGATTACCCTAGGGTCGTGGGATCAAGCCCCATGTCAGGATGCCTTCTCCTTGGGTAGCCTGCTTCTCCCTCTCCCTCTGCCAACTGCTCCCATGCTTGTGCTCTCTCTCTGTCTCTGTCATATAAATAAATTAAAAATCTTTTAAAAAGAGAGAGTCATATATTATAATTACTACCAATTTCACAAATAGAATTTAGAATAAATGATTAGTGGTATGTCCAATGTGATATCTTTGGGGGTGGAAGAAAGCTAAGGTTAAAAACATGGTCAAGAAAAAACTCCAGAATATAATACTTCTGATGGAAATATTGAAGAAGTTAAAAAGGAAAAGAATTATGAGGAGACTCCTCCTTAAATTACATGAAGACTTTGAAGGTCAATATAAGCAGAAAAGTGTGAATTACTAATACAATGTGTAAACTCACTAGACGGCCAAATGAATAAAGGCAGCCATTAAGTACCATATCTAACTGTCCAGAGATGCCAATGATCATTCAAATTGAATAAAATGAGTACAAAGAGATAAGAAAATGTCAATTACTTATATAAAGGTCTAAGAGGAATATACTTAGATTTTGCCAAGACACCCAAAAGTTCAACTCTTTTTTTAATGTCTTAATTCTTCATCCAGTAAGTAATTAATGACCCCCTCCTACTGGTCAGACCATGCACTCTGTTAGTGGCTGGGATACCAACGTGTAGTCAACTGCTCTAACCACTGATCTTACCCCCATGGGATACCGAGGTGAACAGACTGACACATTCCAATGCTTCCATTCATGGACCTTCAAATAGGGAAGGGGATTCAGGGAAGGGGCAGGTACACAATATCAGTAGTGAATGTATTATTGTAAATTAAGAAAAGGAACACCATCGTCAGGAAGTGAACGTATAACAAAGGAACACGATGAACCAAAGGAGTCAAAGAAGGCATCTCCAAGAAATGACAAGAGCTGATGAGAAGCTGTTAAGTAAGAAAAAAGGGATGGGACAGCAGAAATTTGAGTCCTGAACATCCTTCCAGAAATACAGCAACTGTTGCTACCATATGGAAACCCTTCCCCCGTTACCCGTGATAAAGTTCATCAGTCCCTTCAGTGGATGGGACTGCCTCACTTTTCACACAATATCATAATAATATTTGGCACATTTTTACTTCATCGGGCTCTTTAAAGGAAGAGTTCATGTGAGGGAACTTTATCTGCAAATTTAGAGAAATGAATAAACACAGTTTTTAAATTTTGCAAGAGGTAAACGAGCAATTTGGGAGATAGCATGGTGCCTTTTGTGGTAAAATTGTTACCTTCCTGGATGCTTGGCTTATCAAAGATGATCAATATAGACTTATTATGCATTATTTATAGGTGCTAGTGTCTATTTTATAGAGAGTAACATAAAAAACAATAAACACTAAAACTGTGCTCTTGGACATATACATACCACACACACAGACACCCATGAGACCTACACATGTCCCTATACAGAAGCACATGCAGAGACATACAGACCTGGGTGCCTTAATTCCCTCCATCATTCTTGACTAAGAACAAACTTCAATCTGCAAAAATGTACTTTTATTAAGTTTAAGTAAATCTAAAATAGGATCCAAGTCAATCATATCGAAACATATTGTTTCAGGACTAACATTTTCCTAAGGTAATAGAGTTGCAGAAGATAAGAAATCTTACAGTTAGAGTGTATGTCCTAGCATGAAGCCTGTGTGTTACTTTTCTGTAACTTTAATTAGATAATTGAAGGAAATGCTCGCTCAAAGTCTTAATAAAAATAATGGAATATTTATACAACACCTGAAATGAGCTGATAATAACATAATAAAAGCTGTAAAACAGATTTCCAACTTTTGATAGCATTTAAATGGGAAGTTTAGAAATTAAATAATTGCCCTATCTCCAGATATCCTCTTGAGAATATAAAAATTATTTCCTAAAAATAGAAACTTCTCATTATTATAAATTAAAGTTGATAAAAATATTTTGAAAACATTATAAATCATTAAAATAACTTCAGAAGAACATACCTCTTGCTCTGTAGAAATTCATCTTAAACCTAATTATAGAATGTTAATGTAAAAAAATGCATCCATTTATAGTCCCATTGTATATGCATTGAAAAATCTATCTCTTCTTTGGTTAGTTTTGGAGAAAATGATTAAGGTAGAGTTACTTAGTTCATTTGTACCATATTTCGAATCTAATGGACCTCTTAACATTGGAGTGTCCCAAAACTCACTTCTTAGTACATTAGTTAAGTTGATACCCTTAATTTTCTCAGTCAGTCTTTAAAATACAATCTATGGAATTTAGATGACTATTAAAAAATGTCTATGGGTGCCTGGGTGGATCAGTGGGTTAAAGCCTCTGCCTTCAGCTCAGGTCATGATCCCAGGGTCCTGGGACTGAGCCCCGCATGGGGCTCTCTGCTCAGCAAGGAGCCTGTTTCCACCCCCCCCCCCCCCCCGCCCCTCTGCATACTTGTGATCTCTGTCTGTCAAATAAATAAATAAAATATTTAAAAAAAAATAAAGAATGTCTAACTCTAGCACAGGTCTTTCTGATGAGCTCTGAACTCATATATACAAGTGCCAACTCAATATCGCCACAGAATTTTAACGTACCTCCAGCTTTAGCTGTCCAAAATCTCTCCAACAATTTCCTCCATTCTTTTTCCAGACAACAAAAACCATAGATGGATACCTCACCTTCTTCCTTCTCTCATGTCATTTTTATTGAAGAAACAAACCCTATGGTCAAGCTTTTATATAAAATATATCTAGAATCTGACTATCTCTTAGACCACATTCCCTGTCACCATCTGGGTGTGAGAGAAGTTCCTTAGCCTTACTGCAATCACCTCCTTATTATTCTTTTTTCTTCCATGCATGTCCATCCTACAGCCTATTCTCAAGATCAAATGCATAGACATTGGTACTTTCGAACAGTATTTCTATCCTCCTTGTCCACACTAAGATGTCCACTCAACACACCTTAGCAGATGTTGAGAATTACATGGAAGGAAAAGAAGCTTATGAAGAATGCCTAGGAGGTTTTGAAAAAGCACTACATTTCTACATTCATGCTAAAATAATAAAAGTAACAATCATTCTGACTTAGTTGGCCTCTATGGCTCTATTTACACTTGTTGACTTCATTAAGAAGTTAAAGGCAGTCTAGCTCAAGAGATAGTCAACATGCTAGATGTGCTGACTTTCTTGCCTTGTTAGGAGAACCATGTCCACAGGAACATGGCAAAGAATTGGTGAGTTTTTATGGATGCAGGGGTATCTAGAGAATGAAGTACCTACTGCTCAGGTTATAGATGTAAACGTGTTGGTGAAGAGAACCAGCCCCAGCAACAGAGCCCAGATCTATGTGTTTTAACACAGGATAAACTATGATGGCAGGTTTTTAAAACATTGAGTGATTCCAAATGTCTGAGATCATGTGATACAAAGTTCATTCCCACCTTTTCAGCCCCTAAAATAAGACTCTGAGTTTTAGCACCTTAGAACATATGACTCTCCATAATCACCTCAGTAACAACATCATTTCATTCCAGTCATAAAACAAACCACCCAAGGATAGGCTGTAATACAGAGAAGACTACTTAATCTTACTGAACTTCACACCCAGTGAATTCTCAAGAAGTACCTGTCAGGAAAATGGAGATAATGTACTGAAGTCCACCTAAGATAAGGTGGCCATCAAGAAGGCAACATACAATAGATATAATAAAAAAAAAGATACTTACTTTATATAGCATATGATGATCCACAAAGGACTGAAAATGAAATAGCTTCTTATGAGGTGGGTCCAAGGAAGAGCAACGTCTCCTGGGCCCTAAGTGCCTTTGTGAATCCTCGACTAACCCAAGAAGGATCCTGTTCATCAGAGAATGGAAGAGATACCTTTGGCTCTCTGTCCTCTCTCATCATGGTATTTGTCACAAGTGTGTAGGGAGCTTTAAAACCCAGCACTCAGAACTGATTTCTCACTCTTCTTTTAAGCAAAGAAAATTCTACTCATCTTTTCGTGTGTCTGTTAGCCATTTGTATGTCTTCTTTGGAAAGGTGATTGTCACTCCTCAATAGTATATACAGTGGCTCAGTCCATTAAGTTCTGACTTTTGATTTCAATTCAAGTCATGATCTCAGGTTCGTGAGATGGAGCCCAGTGTTGGGCTCTGTGCTGGACATGGAGCTTTCTCCAGATTCTCTCTCTCCCTCTTTCCCTCTTCCTCTGCCCCTTCCCACAGCTCACATACTCTTTCTCTCTCTCAAAAAAAAAAAAAATAGTATATATAAACCACAATAGTCTGTTGTCTGTCCTTGACCCAAATATAAATCTGAAGCAAGAATTCCTGTTGATGATTTATCCCAGTCACTAAGTATGTCTGGGATATAGTCTGGTGCATAGTATATACTTACTTATATTTTTGAATTAACTAACAGTATAAGGATGTGTTTAAAAAGTATGAAAGGGCATTTGTCTCTCTATTTACTTTATTCCCTATTTATATTTACACCAACTTATTTTAAATTTTATATTCTGTGCAATGTGGCTCTTTACTGAAATTTGTATTTGTTTACAAAGTATTAATTCTGGAAAATAGGCAAATCTGTTCATTATTAGCCCAGGGCCACCTTGCTCTGGATATGATTTTCTATTGCAAAATCAGTTCCAATGAAAGATACTATAACTTCTCAAATCAGTTTTGGATAGTTTTGCAAAACTGAAATGTGACAATGATGGAAAGGAATGCAAAGTAGGAAAAAAAAAACTACAAATGATTTTTTATAAAAATAGAGCATCTATAGACAAAAACCCAAAATACAAATTACTGGCATAGGAAGTCTTTAAATGGTTCTTTTTATAGTAACACCTTGTTATCATAATCAACAAAGAATTACCTCTAGAGTATTTTTAGACTTAAGATGCAGTGCTAGTTGATATCCAGGATCTATAAAGAACTTCTGAAACTCAACACACACAAAACAGACAATCATATCAAAAAATGGGCAGAAGATATGAACAGACACTTCTCCAATGAAGACATACAAATGGATATCAGACACATGAAAAAATGTCCATCATCACTAGCCATCAGGGAGATTCAAATTAAAACCACATTGAGATATCACCTTACACCAGTTAGAATGGCCAAAATTAGCAAGACAGGAAACAACATGTGTTGGAGGGGATGTGGAGAAAGGGGAACCCTCTTACACTGTTGGTGGGAATGCAAATTCGTGCAGCCACTTTGGAGAACAGTGTGGAGATTCCTCAAGAAATTAAAAATAGAGCTTCCCTATGACCCTGCAATTGCACTACTGGATATTTACATCAAAGATACAGATGGAGTGAAAAGAAGGGCCATCTGTATCCCAATGTTTATAGCAGCAATGGCCACGGTCGCCAAACAGTGGAAAGAACCAAGATGCCCTTCAACGGACAAATGGATAAGGAAGATGTGGTCCATATACACTATGGAGTATTATGCCTCCATCAGAAAGGATGAATACCCAACATTTGTAGCAACATGGACGGGACTGGAAGAGATTATGCTGAGTGAAATAAGTCAGGAAGAGAGAGTCAATTATCATATGGTTTCTTTCACTTATTTGTCGAGCATAATAGCATGGAGGACAAGGGGAGATGGAGAGGAGAAGGGAGTTGAGGAAAATTGAAAGGGGAGGTGAACCATGAGAGACTATGGACTCTGAAAAACAATCTGAGGGTTTTGAAAGGGCGGTGGGTGGGAGGTTGGAGGACCCAGGTGGTGGATATTGGAGAGGGCACGGATTGCCTGGAGTACTGGGTATGGTGCAAAAATAATGAATACTGTTACGCTGAAAGAATAAAAAATTTAAAAAAAAAGATGTAGTGCTGGGCACAGTGTGAATAACAATAGAGCTTAGGGAATTCCAGTTAAATCATGAGTGTAAAACATATATTAAACCACTGAAAACAGAAATTTCAGACAAGACATGATAAACAATGAATCTTGGAACATGGAAAAAATAAAATGAAATTTAAAAATAAATAAATAAATTTAGGCAAAAAACATGATAATTGAAAAAAAATGTGTCACAGTGAGTCAAAAGACAGAAAGTCATTGTGGGCTAAGACAGCTAATTGGAAGTGGAATAAAAAAGAGAATTGAAGACTCTCGGTGATTCACAAAACCGATAACGAAGAGTAATTCAACAGGGATAAAAAGGTGGGGAAGATTGAGCACAGCATCAGCAAGTAGCTAGTAAGTAGCCAGAGCCTTGTAACAAAAGGGAGGTTCTGCAGCATAAGAGAAAGAGACACATCTTCTAAAAAAAGGTTTTGGCTACATTGTGGAAGTGGCCAGAAGACATCAGAAAACATTCTTCTAAAATGTCCTAAAAGTGAAAATATGAGTTATATTTAATCTTGTATGGTAAGAAACAAATTCCTTTAGGGGCACCTAGGTGGCTCAGTCAGTTAAGTGTCTGCCTTCGGCCCTGGTCATGATCCCAGTATCCTGGGATCAAGCCCTGCATCGGGCTCCCTGCTTAGCGGGTAGCCTATTTCTTCCTATCCTTCTGCCTGCTGCTCCTTCTCTCTGTGCTCCCTCTCTTTCTGTCAAATAAGTAAAATCTTAAAAAAAAAAAAAAGGAAGGAAGGAAGGAAGGAAGGAAAGAAAGAAAGAAAGAAAGAAAGAAAGAAAGAAAGAAAGAAAAAGAAATTCTTTAATAGATTTTCTCATAAAATGATGCTTATTTGGACAGTTTTCTCAGTATCTGAATATATACATATATTTCATCTCTGAGAGAATCCTTCTTCACTAATAGTAAACTTAATCATATTTAAAGAAAGTATTTATGCTTTCCTTATCATGAATTTTATCACTTTCAGGAAAAATCAGCTTCATAAAACAACCAGAAAAGCTTTAGGAACTACTTTATCTTAATCATCTAGTTAGGAAAAAAAATGGAAATTTTAATGAGTATAAACATATTTTCAAGAAAACTTCCTAAAGCAAAGAGAAGAAAAGTTTTGTTTTGTTTTTGTTTTCTTTTTGCTTTTGCAGATTTGAGACCTCCTCGAATTCTCTGATACCAAACAGCATTCCTGGGGCAGAACTGTTACCCTTTCTTTAGCAAGAAACAACCTAAAATTCACTCGATGACTAAGCACAAGGCCAACACTAAAGCCTAGTGGTTTAGACTCCACACTTGGCAGGATTCACATACTTAGTACAGACAGATTGAGGCATAACTCTTAAAATATTTGACACAAACCCACTAACTTTATTACATTGGATTTTACAAAGAGTCTCTTTTGATATTCCTAATGCCAGGAAACATTCTACTATTGTCCTACACAAAAAAATCCTGATATTAGAATACTAATTAGCAGTGTTGAGATTGGACCTCCTGATTAGAACTAACACTTGACCTCTCCTGGAATGTGTGTTCTTAATCAAAAATGCTTGCCATACCTGGATTATAGTTTAAACTGCAAAACACACACCATCTATCAGTTTGCTGACGTATTTTAAATTATAGATGTCATTATAAAAATTATACAGATTTTATAAAGTATACAATTTATTTATTTTTTTATTTTATTTAGGTGACAGACAGCAGGAGCACAAACAGGAAGAGGGGCAAAAGGAGAGGGAGAAGCAGGCGCCCCACTGAGCAGGACCCCTGGGATCGTGACCTGAACTGAAGGCAGATGCTTAACCCACTGAGCCACCCAGGCACCCCTCAAGTATACACTTCAGTCTGTACTCACAGTTGCATATGAAATGGTGATAATTATTCTATTAAAAAAAATTTGTCCAATTCTAGATATAAACGCTAAAGAGGTTAGGACAGACCCATACTCTTTGTAAGATGTATAAAGCTTGGGATAAATATTAAGCAGTATCACAAATGAGTATATTACTGAGTTATTTGGGGACAGAGACTTGGGGATTTAGAAGCTGCTGTGATGACTTTTACATGGAGTTAATGGAGAGACAGTTTCTCAGAGAGCAGTGGGGCTTGGAAAGAAGAGGGAGAGGTACAGGATAAAAGGGTTTTTTGTTTTGTTTTGTTTTGTTTTGCTTTTTAGTTTGTTTTTGCTTTACACAGAGAGAATAACTTTGTCCAAGACATAAAGTGAGAAAACATAGTTTGTCAGAGCATAAAGTAGAAATAAATGATAAATCTATGACCTATGTTAGAAGCCTTAGGTGTCTTTTTTTTTTAAATCATTCTAAATTTAGTAAGAAATTAGAGAACTTTGATTCTAGATGGTATTATGCTAAGCAAAATAAGGCAGTCTGAGAAAGACAAATACCATATGATTTCACGCATGGGAATTCAAGAAACAAAACAGATGAACATAGGGGAAGGGAAGGAAAAATAAAATAAGATGAAAACAGAGAGGGAGACAAACCATAAGATACTCTCAAGTACAGGAAAGAAACTGAAGGTTGCTGGGTGGGGGGGATGAGGTAACTGGGTGATGGGCATTAAGGAGGACACTTGAAGTAATGAGCACTGGTTACATGCAACTGATGAATCATTAAATTGCACCTCTGGAACTAATAATGTTAATTAAGTATATGCTAATGTAGTTAATTATTAATTAAGCATATGTTATATTTTTATATATAATTGTCATTATTATATATAATTGTTATATGATAACAATTATACATAATTGTTAACTAAGTATATGTTAATTAAATTGAGTTTAAAATTTTTTTTTAATTTAGAGAGAAGAGAAATTTGATATTATTTAGACCAAAAAGTAACCTGGAGTATGTTTTGAAAAATTAACCTGAAAGCTAAATTGAGGTCAGAATGGAAGCAAACAATAAAGTCATGGAGAACAGCTCATTCATTCATTTGCTCATTTAACTATTCCTGGTGTTCCTGTGCTCGTGCCAGCCACAATAAGGGGAAGAGACAAATTTTTATGCCGTTTATGGTAGAGAAAAACAGTTGAAAGACAGTCAGAAATATAAATTAAATTCTAGTTGAATAGAATTAATCATTACAGTTATCACTAGAACCAAGGAGATTAAGAGGGAGAATACTCTAGAAGAGAGGCTTATTTGGGGTTCAGTGGCCGTTGAAGGTCTCTTTCAGAAAATGGCATACACACTGTGTCCCGAAGGAAACAAAAGAGCTAACCTTACAAAGAGGTAGGAAAAAGCTCTTCAAGCAGAGAGGATAGCATATGTATGAGATCTGACATGGGAAAAGCCTTCAAGTAGCTGAAAAAAGGAAAATATGACAAGTAATTTGCAGACAGAACAGCATGACATAAATGTGCAGCCGTATGAAGGGACTAGATATTGAGGGCTTTAAAGCTCATTTGAAGTTTTACATTTTATCCTACATTCAATGAAAGCCATATAAGACTGAGAGTCATGTAGATCCATTTTATGTTAAAAGATTACAGAAGGCCTGGGTAAAACAAAGAAAACTGAATACGAGTGAGAACAGTACAAATGAGAATAAGATGAACCCAGTGCTTATAAAAATTTAAGTTTATCACAACACAGCAGCCAATTGAGAAACAAAGATGCTGAGGCTATAGGTTGAATCATAGGGTCATAAATAAAAATAAGAAAAATGAGAAGAAGCTGGTGGTTGGAAATGATGAGTTTTTAGTAGTCACTGTCACATTTCCATTACAGCATGTAGATATGCATCAGCTACTTTAAAATTGGGGCCCAGAACTTCTACTAGCCAAGATGAGTAAGGGACCAGATTTACCCTCTCACCAGGAACAATGAAAAACACAGACAAAATGAATGAAACAATGGTTTTCAATACATTGAAAAGGAAGTAATTAAAGATAATGATCTCTGAGACAGATAAATATAGGTGGGATAGAAGAATAAGGTAAACCTTATAATTGCCCCAGCTCTCCATCTGAAGTTTACATAGATCTTTGTTCAGGGAGTTGGAACCCAGCCAGAGCCCAATAATCTATCTGACTTGAGGAGATAGAGACCAGAACAGTCAAGGCAACTGAAGTTGGCCAAGTGGAGCAGAGAAAGCCTCATGTATTCAGCTGGATATTAAGCAGTGAATGTATGTGAGTCAGCTACTCAAAGAGGGGGAAAAGAACTACCTCAAAGACTTAGAAGCAAGAGTGCATATAGCTCAGACAGCGTATATAGCCCAGTGCAGATAGCTCCTATCAGCTAGACTGAAAACCCCCATGGTTTATAGGATTTCTAGAACTCAAAAGGATTCTATCTAAGTAGTAAAGAAAAGCAGCAATGTCTACAATAGCCAAACTATGGAAAGAACCTAGATGTCCATCAACAGACGAATGGATAAAGAAGATGTGGTATATATACACAATGGAATACTATGCAGCCATCAAAAGAAATGAAATCTTGCCATTTGCGACGA
>NW_019154616.1:0-15618 GCF_002288905.1 Enhydra lutris kenyoni | reverse complement strand
TTTGGAGTTGATCAAATCATCACATTGGTCACAGGGGTCTTCTCTCCGGAGCACCGTCCCTTGGTATCTTTGTCTTGCCTCTGCCTTTTATGGTACCGGGGAGAGCTACAGTGTCCGGGAACGTCATCTGCTTTGTGCAACCTGAGTCCTATATACAGGTATTATTTAAGAAACTGTTTCCATACTTCCCTTTAAACAAGTTCAAAGTAAAGCCATTAAATTCATGTTTTAAGCATGATGGCAGCTCAGCACACACGGCAGACCCTTGAGAAAGCACAACGTGCCTATGGATTTGGGGTATGGTGTTAATATGGGCCTCAGGATTGTCAGAAGACAGAAAGCGCTGCACTGCCCCGTATCGGCCAATGTTTCACTCCCTCCAATGATGCAGCTCCCCGGAGCCTGGGACATTTCACCAATACCACGCTTTCTGAGAGCAGTTTCTGCCCTCACTCAGGGTCACACCCTACTTAGTCTGGCTTTCTTTTTTTTATCATGTGAACAGTTTTAAGATTCACTGTTACAGTGGGGCAGCTGGAGAATACATCTGGGAGCCCCCTCCCCAGGAACACGTAGTCTCCGGACATTTGTGGGTCAGATGAGCTAGAGAAAACCCCTTGTAAATCGGCATTAAGAAAAACTATCCAAGCACCTGGGGAGAAGCTAAAAGATTTCAGCTTGCTCTTTGTCGGGGTCAAGCTAAAACTTGATCACCGGGTCTGTCTGAGGGTTATCTGACTCTCCAGGTGTGCACTTTTGCTTCTTTGTTTGTCTTGCTGTTTACTATCGCTGGTGCTGTGTTAGAACTCTGGAAGCCTCGGTCCTCACTTGTAGAGAAACGATTCTTGTCCGGCAGCAATCCAAAGCAACCTTGTCCAGTGGGTAAAAATGATTCCTGTCTGAGAGAAAAAAAATAACCCACAAAGTTTAGGATTTTAGCTGGTTTTCACTACAGAAGCTTAGGTGGTTTTTTACCTAAAATTAATGATCTTATGGAAGAATTCTCTCTTCCAGCTCCTGTAAAGGCTTCCACTCCATCCCACTCTCTCCAACCAGCATTACCATCATGCCGGTTCTCTTCTTAATGAGCTAATTAAATCTCTGACGTATACTCATTTTATATTTGTATAAGAGTCATGGGTTTAATTTTTGAAAATTGTACTTTAACAAAGAGCCCGTGTGAATCATACTGCATGAGCCAGTCAATAAACTATGGTGCGTGAAGGGAGGGTCACCTGCATGGATGCAAACACACGGGAACACTGGTCACTTTCAAGCAGGAGCTCTGCAACCTCTTCCCTGCTTTGATCTGGGTTCCTAAGAGCCAGGATTTTACAATACCTAGCATATTTGTTATGCTTCTCTGTTAAAAACTCTTAGATCTATATTTGTTTTATGCCATTGAAATTTCAGACTCTTGTTTCTCCTAGGGTAGTTAAGGCCCAGCAGTCTGTGTGCGGGTCTGGTAATGGGCTCTCGTGTGAAGCGGAGATGTGAACTAGAAAGTTAGAGCCTAAATCTCCATCTTTCCTGAATGCTGGGACACTGTCCCTCAGCACCACCTCCCCGCCCTGGCTCTTCCCACTGTTTTCCCAGAAGAGAACAATCCTTCCTTCCCTCTGGTCCCGGGGAGGCTGCTTGCACACCTCTGCATCTTCTCCTCCCTCCCCATAGCTATCCTCCTCCAAGTCCCAGCATCTTCTTTAAAGGGGCTCTTTCCCTTGCAAGCAAGCTCACTGCAACTGCGCTGACTGCTGGATACCGTCAAAAAGAATGAACCAAATACCGGCAATGGAGATATTTGCAACTCTGAGTGAGGGAAAGCTGGGAGGAGACTAATTTCCTAAGTGTATTCACTAATTTTTTACTTCTAAACAATATTGTGTCCCTCCAGCACCTAGCACCTGTAGACCTGGGAAAATGAATTTTAAACGAACAAAGATTCAGTGTTATTCAAGTCAAAGGATGCATTCTACTTAGTATTTTGAACCAGAGCAAGTGTTGAACTTCATCCAAAGATGACTAAGGCATCCCACTGGTCCTCGAGAAGGCCACAGTGCAATGGAGTTGACAGACGTCTACCAGAACATAGGAGATAGTGTTCATAAACATTGTAGAGGTACAAACCAGCTGAAATTAGGGCATAACTAGGGAGAAACACATGACTTAAAGGATCTAGAAAGTCTTTCAAGGGCTGTGAAATTTTAACTGGGCTTTCAGTGTTCGATTAAAATTAGGGAAGTCAAAATCGACGTGGGGAGAAAGGGTAGCTGGGTGGGGCAGCAGCGTGTCAAAGGACAAAGAGCCTGGTTCTTTTCCGTGCCCCCAAAAGCGTAATCTTCAGTGACAGTCATTACTTAGGTATGATGACTCAAAAGACTTACTTTTACTAAAAAAAAAAAAAAAAAAAAAAAAAAGTTTAGGAGAGTCTGAAGCTCTATTTAAATGAGATTCCCTCAAAAATGGTATCACTTTGTGATTTTAATTCAAAGGAGCATTTCTAAAGGTGCACCTGTTTAAAGACACACAGAAAGAAAACAGTGATTTCCCTGATTTCAAGGCAACCTTGGGTCCCCTCCCAGCCTCTTCCCAGGCCACGCCCACTGCCATCTGGGCAAGCATCACCCCGGAACGCCCAGGCGCCAGCAGGACCCGAGGCAGGAGGTGCAGCTGTGTGTCCCCGAGGAGGCACGGAGGGAAGCGGGCAGGAGCGTCTCCCACTTCTCAGACACACCGGGATGATATGGCATTGTCTTTCATCTGCTCGAATTGCTTCCAGAATCACTCATCGTTCATAAATAATGAAAATCCCAAAGGTCACAGAGAACCTGGAGGACTGAGAACCAAAAGAGGCAGCTCGCGGTCTGAGTCTGACAAGTGACTCCGTAACCTGGGGTGTTTCCCTTTCGGGCAGGTGACACAGGCAGGGGCACGTCTGGGTCTGGAGCCCCGAGGAGAGGCTGCAGGAATAAACCCTGGCACCTCGGAGAACACAGGCTTACAGGACGCCAACCTCTCAAACTCAGGTGAAAGTTTACGGGATTGTAGAGGCCCCCAGAAAGGGGTATCGACGGAGGACAAAGGCCTCCTCCACATGAGATCTCGCTATTTACAGGAGGGCAGGAGAGACCACAGAGAAGGGCAGCTGGGGAAGGCAGTCGGGAGCACACAGGACTCTTGAAGACACTGAGACCAAATATCCAAATGGCCCATGGCCAGACCATAGACAAAAAGCACCGACTCCAAAGCTCCGTGACCTGCCAGGAAGCCAGCCCCTTCTCTCCACCTGGCCCAGTAAGCCGCCCGCTGTAAGGCAGACTCATACCTCTGTGAGTAGTGCCGGGAGCCCGACAATATCTTCCATAATGGTGAAGCCGGAACAGCCAAGAGCTCATTGGTAACTGGCAGCCTTCCTGACTTTTGGTCCCACGTCCACCTTAGGACCAACCAGAGAAAGCCATCCATGCTCCCCACCCCACCCCCGGGATGTGCACCTGCTCGTTAGCCGCCCCCAGAGGCTTCTGCTTGGGGCTCCCCTGAACCTTCCTTTTGCTCCACCAGAAAGTTCTCCCACACGCCTGTCTGCCTTTGCGTCTCTGCCAGACCCAAGCCATGGGGGCTGACTCCCTCGCGGGCGCGAGCTCTGGATAAAGAGCTTGTCTTCATTTGGCCGGTTTTCATTTGCTTCCCTGCATGATAGGCGAGCGTTTTCAGAAGGCCGAAGTGTTTAGCTGGGTGCGTCCCCATGCACGGGCTGAGTGAGACAAGGCGGGAATGTGTCCCTTGTGCTTGGCAACATGGAGGCCATGGGCACCATGACTTTGCAGGAGTGTGGGGACACCAGCCAGATCTGAGTAAGGTGAAGAACTGAGAAGGGCTGGAGACAGTGGATGCAGCAAACATGGGTGATGATTTTGTAAACACTCCCCCGAGAAAAAGAAAGGGAATTCGGAAAGTAGAGGTGTGGAAATGGGTGGTTTTATGAAGGACGTTTTAGAAGATTCTGGAACATGACTACATTGTGTCGGGAATAAGACGGTTTAGAGAGGACTTCCGGTGATGCCAGACACAGCACAAGTGATTGAAGACAGGAGGTCGTGATGCAGTGAGGGGCCAAGGGACCCGGAGCAGGAGCGGGAAGGCGGAGGGGAACTTTCTCCTTCAAAGTGTTGGCAGACAATGTGAGCAGTTGCCAGCAAGAGGAGGACCTGCGGAGAGAGAATCTGCCACGTGCTTCTATTTTCTTAATGAAGTAGGAGGTAAAGCCACCAGTGGAGGGGGAGCAGGAGGCTTGTTGGCGGGGAGCTGTCACAGACACGGAGCAAGGAGCCTGCTGGAAAGTGTGCTGCGATCCCAGCACGGTGGAATGTGGCTGGTGAGGGACCAAACACTTTGGGAGAGTCTGGTGAGCTCAGTGCCTAGATTCCCTCCTCCTGTTTTGTTCACAGGAAGGTCTGCATTGGTGCTAAGTGGGGCTCGATCCAACTGGGAGGCAAATACAGGGAAGCAGAAAGGATCTAAACTGCCGGGGGTGGGGGCACGTGCCAGGAAGGGAGCCTAGTGTCCATCGATGGCAGAGACTCATCTAAACAAGGAGGAAAGAACTGTTGGAAACCAGTCCCAAAATGTGGGGTCTGGCTTCAGAGTGACACAGACGAACTTGAGGCGGGGACACCGAAGCCGTTGAGCTGGAAGGGTAGAAAATGTAGCTGACATTTGGAATACTGAATGGGGGGAGGTGTTGGAAATGGTGCTCCGTGCGCTGAGGACGCCCGCTCCGAGGTGGCGACACGCAGGAAGCCGGCGGAGGTGAGCAAAGCCAAGGACAGGGAAGTGGGAAAGCTGTGCAGGGGAGCAGTCAGAGTATCACAGGCTGGGGCACAGGTGTTGGCTTCGACTTCCAAAGTTCAGGGTGCAGGAAATGTTATAGCATTTTAAGGCATTTTTCCCCCCTATAAACGCACTTGGGTGAGATTCCAGGCTCCAGCGCAGGAGAGGATGAAACCCCCCATCCTTCTTGTCCCATCTGTCCCTTCCAGCTCCAGAGCCACACCAGGGCTCCTGCTGCCCGTGCCCCTGTGCTGAGTTCCGGGGAGCCCCATCCCTGTGCCTCTCTGCAGGTGCACACACCACATTCCTTCTGAGATCTCGTCACCTCCTCGGCTGCCGCCTCCCCTGCCCCGATGGTTCCCCTCTCCCCTCGCCCTCAGACACACCGGAGTTGCTCCTGAAGACAGTGGGGCTGGGGCTTCTCCTGTGTGGAGGCCAGTGGGGGGCCCCAGGCGACGACTGACAGAGCCGGGTTACTAGAATAAAACGAGAGAGGAGGGGAAATGTGGGCAGCAGAAGCACGACTTAATGTTTCCATAAATTATTCTGGGAAAATTCCAAAATTATTCTTGGTGTTTGTGATTATATCTGCCGTATTCTGAGTATAGTAAGTGTATTCCAAAATGTAAATGGACATCTGTTGAAATAAGTGAATAAGGGCATTTTAGGTCTCATTATGACTTTTCGGATGCCTGTACAAAAACTCTGAGCACACAATGGCTCCATAACCAAATATTATTATTTATTTTATTTATTCATTACTTTTAGTTCAAAAGTCATTAGAGAGTAATTTTCTTTCCCACTGACATATTAGCAGAAGCAAACAAAAAGGAAACGTGATTTACTTGAAGTTTGTGTTCACTTCAGGATGCGGAGGTAATTACAGCGCATGCATTCAATCACTGACGTCCCCCACCAAGGGGGGCCAGGCGCAGCGGTGTAATTACAAGGACAAAAGCTATTCTCGTGGTGGTGTTTATATTGGACCAAATAACAATCCACCAAATCTAGAAACTGAAAGGCAATTTACTTCTCAGGAGGCGTCTGCCTCCCCCATCCCCATCTTTGTGGATTCCTGGGGTTAGTTCATTCTTCTCTGTCCTTCAGAAGGAATTGGACTAGAGTTGTAAATAGAAAGCATGCCCTCGGTACTCCGCCGTGGCTTGGCCCTCTGTAAGGCTGTCCCATTGCTGTTCAATCTGCACGGTGCCCCCGTCCTCCAGGGGAGGGTTTGGGGGATCCTGACAGGCGCCAGGGCTCCCAGAGAACCTGCCGGGTGTCACAGTACCAGGATCATGACGGGTAAACGGATCGTAACCAGGAGGTGTTAAGCTGTGCCCAGTATTCTCTAAAATATAAGTATCATCGGAAAATGCATACATATGGTGCAACACTGGGAAGGGCTTTGCAGGGGAGAGGACGGGTGCCTGCAGGGCCCCTGGGACAGGGAGGAGTCCTGCAGAGCCTGCCTGAGCCCTCCAGACTCCGGTCCAGCTCTGGGGTGCTGCTCACAACCGCGGAGGGCCCTCTCAGACACTGAGCTTCCTTTTTATTAAAAGAATCTTAAGTGCTGAATTCTGGAACACTGAGAAGAAATTTCAAAAAATAATACAAATTTTTAAAAAAGAATCTTAAGCATCAAGAACAATTTAGATTTTCCCTGGTTTAAATGGATACTTGGTGTCCTCCTCGAATCCCAGGGATCATTGGTTCATGCATTGGTCTGAATTTAATTTAGTTCTATTTATGCAGATGGATTTGTTAACAAAGGGTATTTTAGTGAGTATTAAAATAGTCATACAAAAAGAGCGTAAATAACACACTTCTGAAGCTAACCAGAACCCAAAAAGTAAAATCGTTTCCAATGTACTTTTCCCTCATAATGTCCCCCTTTTACCGACACGAGCACCAGCTTGGGAAGCCTTCGTTGCTTTCCCTGGAAAGTCTCGTATGTGAGTATGAACCTTTTCCTACCCTCTGGGGTGTGTGTGTGTGTGTGTGTGTGTGTGTGTGTGTGTCCGTGTGGTGCCATCATTTCTGACAAGCAAACCACACTGCGGGTAGAAATCCGTCCCGTCTCTGCGGATTATTGGAAACAGCTAGTGCTGGGAGTTGTGCTGGGCGGCTCCATCAGTGAAACACCCGAGTCTTGATTCGGGCTCAGGTCATGACCTCAGGGTCCTGAGATCGAGCCCTGCGTCAGGCTCCACGCTCTATGGGGAGTCCACCTGAGATGCCCTCTCCCTCTCCTTCCCCCTCCTGCCCTCCCCGCAGCCATGCAAACGCACCCCCACTCGCTCTCTCCAATAAATAAGTAAAGGAAACGTTTTAAAAACATGCCTATTTTACATGGCTCTTATGAAGTTAAAGTCAAGAAAGCCAATGTAAATTCTCCATCTTCGTAGGTGTCCTGTGTTAAACCTTAGTTTGCACGGCCTCTCCTCTGCTCAGAGACACACCCCTCGGTTGAGGCTGAGTGGGTTTAGGAATCCAGAACTCTGGAAGGATTCTCCATTAAGTATGTTTTCTTCCAAGACAAGGAAAGGATGGCAGCAAGTGTGTGCCCTTGTACTGGGGGCCCCATAGCCTGTAAGGCTAGGTGAACTGCAAAAGTCTTTGTCTTTGATTGACGCGCTTTGGATGGTCCCAGATAAGCTAAGCCCAGGACAACGGCCACTGCCAACCCCACAGCAGCGTCCCAGGACACCTTCCTCCCTCCCGATGCCCCCAGCAGCACTGCTTCCTCCCACCCACACTTGCGGGTGATGAAGGTGAGTGACATCTACCATTTCCGAAGTTTGCAGCCTGTCCCTGTTCCATTATTTCACCCTCGTAACACACACAAAGCAACATAAAACTCAAGCACGTACATGAATGAAAAAGCTGTTCCTGTGTCAAAACAGACTTTTCAAAACCAAAGAAGGATAATGGTAAAAAAGAACTGTTTTAATTCAGGTTCCTCATGAGCAAATCCTGCATTCTTGGACGTGAGGCTGAGCCCCACCGGACGGAGCTGTCTGCCAGCGTGAGCGGGAGATGTTAGAGGAGACGCCCTCAAGCTTGTCTAATGCATCATGTGAGTATCGGCGACCAGAATATGGATTTTTTTCATTATTTTCAAAACTATTCTTCCTTCTGAAGCCAAACTTATAGATCATACTTTTAGTATCTATGGTATTTCAGTCAGTTAATTAAAGATTATTAATACATGTAAGTTACTTTGTTGGTTAAGACCCAGGGACGAGTCTGTGGTCACCAGAGATTCGTCCCAAGGGAAGTCCTTGCTCATATTGAAAATACAAATGGGCCAGGCCCTGGGGCTCAGTTAGTTCAGCATTGGACTCTTGTTTTCAGCTCGGGTCATGATCTCAGAGTTGTGGGATGGAGCCTGATGCCCAGCTCCCTGCTCAGTGCGAGTCTTCTTCTCCCTCTGCCTCTGCCTCTCCCCCTGCCCCTCTGTCAAATGAATAAAATCTTTTTGAAAAATGTGAATGGGGCGTGCCTCTGTAAGTGCTACATTGGGAATCATTATTATTGAAATTAATAAAAGTTAACATGGAATTCGTAGACCACCAATGAGACTAAAAAATATTTTCAAACTACCTAGTTTTAATGAAACAAGCAAAACACTGCATCTGCCTTTTGTGAAAACAACTCAAAGAACAGCTTTTTATATCACATTCAAAAATTAATTCTAAATACCAGTTTCTTATGTATTTCTATAATTATTATATATTTGTAATTTTTTTATTTTTCAAAAATATGGCAGTGCTCCAGAATTCCAAGAATCAAATGATATTTGCATATTTTGTTACTAGCCCTTTATCATGTCTTTGCAAATATTTTTTCCCAGACCGTGGTTTAACTTGTCAGTCTGTCAACAGTGTCTTTCTGTTAGAGCAGAAGTACTTCATTTTAATAAGGTTCCACTGATTTTATATTTATTTCCATGATGTATTTTAAGTTAATATATATGAAACGTATGAAGTCTTTGTATGGATTTTTTTTGCATAAACATGCATTTGTTCCAGCACCAAAACTCACAGGAAGAGAAAGAGACGATCTGAAAAGGCCTAGGTCTAATGAAGAATTTGAATCAGTCATTAATAATCTACCAAACATAAAACACTAGGGCCAGATGGGTTCATTGGTGAATTCTACCAAACATTTTAGGGGATAAAATTATGCTTATTCAGTAAAATCTCTTACGAAAAAATGGAACCAAAATGAATACTTGTAAATGTATTCTACAAGGTTAACATTGTCCTAAAATCAAAAATGTATAAAATATTATTTAGAAAGGAAACATTCAGACAAATATCGTTCACAAGTATAAAAACCAAAGTCTTCAATAAGATATTAGCAAATCAAATCCAGTAACATATGAAAAGAACTATATACCAGGACCAAGAGGGATTTATTCCAGGTATGCAAGACTGGTTCGATGTTAGCAAATTGATGAGTGAAATTCGCCATTTCTACAGGCTAAAGAAAGAAAAACTGAATGATCATATCAGTGGATGTGGAAAGAGCATTTGACAAAGACATAAAAAACATATAGATTGGAAAAGAAGAAAGAAACTGTCTTTTCTCCCAGATGACATCATCATCTACGCAGAGCATCTTAGACAACCAACAAAAAATTCTGGTATCAAATAACAATTATGGCAAGATTGCAGGGTATATTTTCATATATAAAAGTTGATTGTTTTCTAATATACCAGCAATGTACACTTGGCTTTTAAATTAAAAACACATCATTTACATTAGTGCCAAAAGAATGAAATACTTAGGTATAAGCCTAACAAAATAGATATAAGATCAGCACGATCAAAAGGACATTTAAATAAATGGAGAGATATTTCATCTCCCTTTTATAGGAAGATCAAAAGCTGTTAAGGTATCACTTCTCCCTAACTTGGTCTATTGATCCAATGAATCCAGATCAAAACCCCAGCAAGTTATTTTCTGGATATTGACAAACGTATTCCAAAGTTCATAAAAAACCGGGAGAGCCAGCACAATATTGAAGGAGAAGAGCAAAGTTGGAGGACTGCCACCACCCAACTTCAACACGCACTCTAAAATTATAGTAATTAAGACCGTGTGGTATTGGCAAAAGAATGGACAACGAGATCAATGGAGCTGAACAGAGAACCCAGAAACAGGCCCACACAAATACAGTCAACTGATCTTTGACAGAGGCGAGGCTGCCTCTCAGAAAAATTAACTTGAAAAGGATCACAGACCTAAATGTAAAGCACAAAGCTATTTAACAGAGGAGAAAAATCCAGGTCATCCAAGGCTGGGCAATGATTTTTAGACGCAACACAAAAAGCACACTTCTTGAAGGAAAAAATTGATAATCTGGATTTCACTAAATTAAACACTGCTAGAAAACCACAGACTGGTTGGCCTACAAAATGGTGTGGCTGCTTTGGAAGACAGGCTGGCAAACTCTAACAAGATTAAACTTACTCCAGTCCTATGATCAGCAACACACTCCTTCACATCTACCCTCAGTAGATGAATGGATAAGCCAAGGCGATATTCAGACACCAGAATAGTATTCCTCAATTAAAAAAAAAAAAAAAAAGGAGCAATCAAGCAAAACAAAACAAAAACAAAATATAGAGGAACCCTAGAAGTATACTGGTAAGTGCAAGAAGCCTGTCTGAAAAGGCTACAGGCTCTATTTTTCCGACCATATGGCATCGTGGAAGAAGAAGAACTATGAGGACAGTAAAATGATGAGCGGCTTCCAGGAGCTAAGGACAAGGGAAGGAATGATGAATGGGGGGTTCAGGAATTGTTAGGGCGGCCACACTCTGTAGGAGACTGTGATGGTGGATACACGACGTCATGCATTTGTCAAGGCCCCTAGAATGTACAACACAAAGAGTGAGCCCTAATGTAAATTTAATTAGCAACAATGTTTCAGTATTGGCCGATTGACTGTAACAAATGTACCACTCATGCAACATGTTAAAAATAGGGAAAAGGGGATGGAGGCGTTGTGAGGGTGAGGGGAGTGTATGGGAACTCTGTACATTCTGCTCAGTGTTTCTAGAAATCCCAAAACGCTAAAAAATAAAGTTCTTAAATTGAAATAGTACTGGCAGAGAGAGTTGGAGATTTATATAAAACTGTTGACTCATGAACATTTACAAGATGTGAACAAAGTGAATTAGTAGTGACTTAGTCTCAGGGGCTTGGGGAGATGTGGGTCATCTCTCAAGGGTACAGGATTCCTTTTTGAGGTGATGAAAAAGTCCTGAAATTAACTGTAGGGATGATTGCCTTCTCTGTGAATATACTAGAAACTACTGAATTGTGCACTTCTAGCAGGTGCACTGTGCAATATGTGAATCGTATCTCAATAAAGCTGGTGAAATAAAGATTTGTATCACAAAGTTAAATAAGTAGCATTTAATAGTTTGTCTCTCACCAGAGTCCATGCACCAAAGTCTTAACATCTGACTTCTTACCAGAAAGTCAATAATGTTTAAAAGTATAAAACTCCAGAGTGAACGTCAATGTTTTACTGATTTCAGTGAAGGTTAGGAGAATCACAAAGGCAAGAGACCCTTAAAACATTTTCCTTCCAGACCATGGATGGTTTCACTACGATTTTTAAGTGTCATTGCTAATGCCAGGGAAACTGCATACAATGTTAATTTGGGCTGAAGTTTTGAGCATTTATTTTAGAATAGAAACAATTACAGTAATCCCCCAGACCCCCAATACACACAGGCAGAAGAACACATCCTCCTTATGGAGCCACCAGCTCAGCTGAACACCACTCCATAGAAGGGAATACAAAAGAGAACGGTACAAACAGCCAGCACTGCCATCGGCCAGTCACAGTGGTGGCTCTGTCCTCGGAGCGCTGGGAAGAGTGAAAGAAGAGATGGACGTCCGGATTACAGGGATTCACAAAATAAGCTTTGTGTTATGTGGAGGGCTTGCCAAGAAAAGAAATGAAACACCAGAAAGAAGAAACGTGAGAGCCACAGAGAGAGGAAGAGTGTTTGGAAAATGAATTCTCCCAATTATTGTATCTGGCTGTTTAATTCTGTGGCATGATTCTGGCAAGTTGCACTGTATTGGGGACAACGCACTCTGACATGAGCGAAATTGAGTTAGCGTGATTCTTTTATATGGAAGTTATCTTATAAAAGAGTTTAAGATCTAAAACTGATAATATGATTACTTGCTGATGATTTTTAAATATCACATGGGAACCGAACTCCTAATAAGGATGTTTAGACAGCAGGTGTTTCGAGGTGATCTGTACCCTTTTATAGTCTCCTGTTCTTCTCCAGATCAAGTGAAAACCACATTTCCATGTACTGTTCAGCTGTATAGGACACACACACACACATACACACACGTGCATGCGTGCGCACACACACACACACACACACACACAAACACGTGTTGGGATTAAACCTTAGGTCCTGGGGGACTTGGTGTAAATGTGAAGAGCCACACATAGACGGTTTGGGAGCACCAATCAGCTACCTGTTTGAATTTAAGAGACTAAGATAACCACTGGCATTGATGTCACCGGAGAGGACGTCCATGCTGGACACGTCTCCCACGTAAGTTCCACAGGTGTGACTTCACCCAAACGTTATGAGGAAGACATTCAACCACCTGACCACAAAGCCTCTGGTACCACAAACTCTGGTACCCTACAAACATTTGTACAGACCACTGAATTTCAAAGGCACATTTAAAAAAGCTTTCTTATTACATATGCATATTGATCAATTATTTACTTTCTGGAAGGGGTGGAGGAATTTCTGCATGTAAGTGCAGACTTTATTTCTTCCTTGGTCACGTTGGAACAGGCACTGTAGGCTAAAGCTGGTAATGCTCATGCATGGACAGTCCACACCAGGCAAATGCAGAGTTTCATGTGTTTTTATATCTTATAATCTATAAAAATTGAAATGAGGTAACTGGAAGGTAAACTCAAAAAATATTAACTAAATTAAGTTTGTAACACACTGAACATTATCTATTAGCATATATGTGAAGAAGCCTGACTCGCATAGGAAGTATTTCCAGGGAAAAGACTCATACATAATGTTTTACAGAATAGAATAAAATCCTTTTCATAACACATGTGTGTATTAGCCACAATCCACTTCTAAACCTTTATTCTATTCTTCAGACTCACTACTCCTCTTCCAAAAAGAAATGTCCGTGTAGAGTCAATAAGGCTCAACTCTTGAAACGTGTATGTTATCTGTGTAGAAGAAATGAAGGTGCATTATAAGCCATAGTCACCAATTTAAATTCATGTTTCATCCCATAAAGCAGACTGCATCACATTACGTAATATTCCATAAGTATGAAATACGAAAAATTGGAAATTTGTTTATCTAGATGATGCAAGTGACCATGAGGAATGACCTGGATTATTACAAATATTTCAAAAAGAAGGATTATTTATAAAGCCTTTTTCATCCAAAGTGCAGATCTTACAATATGGATAATCTTCATTTAACATGTTTTTAGTTTCCTGCTTTCCTTGAGGAAAAAAAAGATAAGAAATTCCTCAAAGGAAAAACAAGGAAACGGAACAAAACCAAAACAACACACAAGTTAATCCAGTGTATGTTAGTCCTTGTTTTACTAGATCTTACTTAATTTAAAATCAACTGGAAATCTGTTGTAATATGTACTGCTTAACTAAGTAGAAGCAATTAGACAAGTCATGTTTCAAGTAGAGGTGTGCCCAGCCATTCTGGTAATTCTATTTAAAGATGCATTAAGACAATAGCTGAGATCCCTGAATAGAATTAAATTCAAGGAGTTCTGGCTAACAAGAAGGTCACTTCTAATAGCTTGTGTCCAGTCCTACACCGCCAATTCAAAATACCGCATGATAGAGATCTTTGGATCGAATTTTGCATCAACTTTTGCAAGCATAATACTGCAACTTTTAGGTCCAGCAAAATATAAAGGAAGCAAATAAACCTTATTCAACTGGGATTTTTAAAAATTTTTAGTCACAACACTGAAAAAAAATTTTAAAAATAAATAAATTTTTTTAAAATGTCAAAATCTTGAATTTTAGGAAGATTTTGAAATAACTTGATGCTTTGATAAATAAATACACTGATGTGATATCTGAAAAAAAAATTTTTAGTCACAAAAATAATACAGGCACATAGTTTAAAAAGTCAAATAGCACCAAAATGGCTACTCTGACCATCAACTTTTCACAGCAGGTGTGCCACCTGGGACAAGTCATTTAACCTCTCCGTCGGCTCCGCATCTGTAAAGTGGGGTAATAATGCATCGAACTCAAAGGGAGGCTGAGAGGATTCAAGCAGTGAAGGACTCAGGACATCCGGCCACAGCAAGTGCCTCCTGCGACCCGCCATTGTTGTCAACGTTCCCACCCTCAGCAGTGACCCTGTTGACTCCTCTAAGTAGCCCCCATCTCACTTGGAATGGGCTTTGAGTTTCTTCTCTCACTGCTGGGAAGAGTGTAAAGATTCATCTTCACCCCAAATCCTCACCTGACTCAAGTCATGGGTGTTCCAGCGTCATACTCAACAGCGAAGTTCCGTGCCAGAGCCTCCTCCGGTGATGAAGGACAGACGGCAAAAATCAGATCCCACAGAGGCACCTGCGAGAGCAGGATCCCGGGACCCCATCCACACAGGCTTTGATGAGAAGGATTTTTGTTCCAGGGAGAGGCTGGTGTTCCCTGGAGATCCGGTTTCAGGCTCAGTTCCTGAAAATAAATAACTCAATGGCATTACAGACTTTGCAACTGAGGGTAGGGAAGGTGTGTATGAAAATGCCCTTGGGACGTGACTGAAATTCTCTGCAGCCCTTTGATGTCCTTCGGGCTCCTGAGGTGTTCATCAAAACCCCAGAGCCGCAGAACTCCTCTTCGTTCCAATCATTGTCCCACTCAACTTCTGTTTTAACTTACAGATCTTGAGGGGCATAAGCCGTGATTTCCTCAGTCATGAAACTGCGACGCCGGCCCCAAATCGCAAGCCCGGTAAACCCCGGACTACAGATGCCGCACTTCCTTGTGACAGGAAGTGTCCTTAGCTGTGAACGACATAATCTGACAATTTTTCTTCGTAACAGGAGGGTTTAGTAAAGGACACAGTGAGCTTGCAGAACCAGCAGGGAACTGAAGGGCTTTGCTTGGGAGATGAGTAGAGACCGAACACCCTGAGTAGGGTTGGTGGGGTACAGGGGCAGAAGGGCCATAGTAGCCTCTTGGGGAGAACCTGCCACTCCCCTTATCTTTGCCCAGTTAGCGCCAACCCGGAGCTATTTTTAACTTTTTGAGGAGTGTCCCCCACCGCGGAGTGCACAGCCAAAGGAATTGGCCTCAGGGTCTCCTAAAGATGTCTGCACTCCCGCACTATTCAACACTGGGAAGACATGGAAACAGCATAAAGGACCCCCGACGGAAGGGATGGATGGAGATGCGGGGTGTGTCTGTCACCGGACGCCATTCTGCCTTCACAAGAAGGAAGTTCTGCGGTTTGCGACGACCTGGGGGAGCGTGAGGGACAGCCTGCTAAGTGAACTAAGCCACACCCAGGGGGACAAAAAATGGAACGATCTTGCTTACATGGGGAATCTCGAACAGTCGGACTGAGAGAAGCAGAGGGTGAGATGGTGGAGTCCAGAGGCTGGGGGAGGGAAGACAAAGAGGATTTAGTCAAAGGTACAAAGTTCAGGGCTGCCGGTTGACTTAAGTCTAGAGATCTGCTGTACCGCGTTGTGCCTACGATTAAA
>NW_019154615.1:12723-15630 GCF_002288905.1 Enhydra lutris kenyoni | reverse complement strand
ACACTCAGACACCCCCGATCCTTCTGTGACCCTGCGGGACCTGAGGCCGCGCTGACCCCGCATGGGCTTCACCCCGGTTAAGCCTCTGGAGCGATGTCCCTCAGCGGAACAGACTTTTAAAAGTCCCGATTTTGTGCTCCGTTGCTCCGCCGCGTGCCGGGAGCGGCCCCTCCCCCCGCGGTCTATCTTCCCGTCGCTTTGGATTCACTTCTCCGCCCGTCCTACCTTTCAGAAAGTGGTGGATTTCCTGTTTCTAGAGTCGCTGTTCTCTTCGCTCTCCCGTTGGATCTGTAGGCGTCTGCAATCTTTAATAAGCTATCGAGCTGATCTCCGCTACCCGAAGCCGTCTCAGCCGCTACTTCTCCGCCATCTTGACTCCTCCCCCTGTACCCAGTTCTTTGAGCCCCAGCCCCGCCGCCCTCACGCGGAGGCATTTGGAAGTTCAGAAGAATGGCAGCGCCTTCTGCTCTGTGCTGGGGAACCAGGAGCCTCAGTCCTGCCAAGCGGGATCACACCCAGCATGGAGAGCCGAGCCGGAAGCCTGAAACACACAGCTGGTTTCCCGAAGCAGCGGCACTCCAGGGGCAGGAAGGGAGCGGAGAGCCGTCAGCCCCCAGCAGCCCAGCAAAGCAGGTCTGCAAGAAACACTTATTTCCTTTTATCATCAGGGCCGCGCTGTCTCGTTCGGCTTCCAGGCCCCTGCGTGCTATGACCGTGTCTCCCTGAAGCTGTCGCGCCAGAGGCGCTGGCGGCACCCACAGGTCGCGGCGGTGGAGGCCAAGCCGGCAGTGTGCGTGCACTTTCGTCCGCGTCTGAGAGAAGGCTTCGGGCTTTAGGGCAGCGCGGCACTGGCGGGGCCCCCGCCTTAAACTCGCTCGAGGAGCTGAGGGGTTGGCGCCGTGCTCTGTGCGTCTCGGTGTCACCACCGCTTCTCTCTCCACGGGACAGAGTGGGGCTTGTCGGGCAAACGCGTCGTCCTGAAGCCATCCCGCGGCACTGGCTCTGCGCCGCCACCGCCCGTTCGGGGCAGGCCTCCGGGCTCAGCGCGCCCCCGGGGAGGTGTGGCTGAAGGCCGCGTGGCCGTCCTGTCCTCTCGCGAGCCGGTGTGCCGCACGGTGCTTCGCTAAGCCTGCTCCGGCGGCCACCACGGCGGGCGTCAGGCTGAGGGAAGCGGGCGGCTGTCAGACGTGCGCCCGCGCGCGCAGACCTGGAGGGTGCGTTCTGCCGTGCGCCCCGCGGTCACGGCGGCAGCAGGAGCTGCTTTCCACGCCCTCTGTGGGGCTTCTGTGAGGCCGGTGAGCCAGCTTCCCGGGGGCCTCCGACCCGAGGGCCGGGAGCCTTCCTCAGGCTTCCCCCCAGCACGAGGGCGCCACGCTTGCCTTGTCCGCGATAGAGGCCGGCGCGTGGCAGGCGGCTCGGCTTCGGCCTCGTTTCTCGGAGGTGAGGCTCTGGCTCTCTCGCATTGTGCAGGCTCAGGGTCGAGAAGGCGTCCTTCTCCGCGGAGCGGCGTGCGCGGGCGTGCTGTTGGCGTCCCACACTGGCTTCTCTCTCACGGGGACGCGGAGGGACTTTACCTCAAGCGCTCACACACGCTCGGAGTCAGCAGGCCGCTTCCCCACGGGCGCTCAGCCCTCAGGAAGGGGCCGCTTCGTCTCTCATCCGTGCTCTCTCTCCTCAGACGCTGTTGGGGGAGGACGCTTTTCCCGGAGAAGACGGTTGCTCTGAATTCAGGGCCCCGCTGGCTCCTTCAGCTTCCAAGCCGGCCGAGGACGCCAGGGCGTCCAACAAGGTGCCAAGAAACTAGTCAAAGGGGCGCCTGGGTGGCTCAGCGGATTAAGCCTCCTGCCCTTGGCTCAGGTCATGATCCCAGGGTCCTGGGACCCAGCCCTGCATCGGGCTCTTTGCTCAGCAGGGAGCCTCTTTCCCCCTCTCTCTCTGCCCGCCTCTCTGCCTACTTCTCATCTCTGTCTGTCAAAGGAAGAAATAACATCTTAAAAAAAAAAAAAAACTAAATATTCTTGTTGTTCATTAGTACCCCATGAGTCTCCCTTTTATTTTTACAGATTTAATTTAAAGAATTGGTTGATTGATTGGCTGACTTGACAGAAAGAGAGAGACAGGGAGAGAGGGAGCAGAAGCAGAGAGGGAGCACAAGCAGGGGAAGTGGGACAGGGAGAAGCAGGCTTCCTGCTGAGCAGAGAGCCCCAGGCAGGGCTTGATCCCAAGATCCCGGCATCAGGACCCCAGCAGAAAGCAGATGCCTCACCATGGAGCCACCCAGCTGCCCCACTCCATGACTAAATCAGTTTTTCACTATTCAACCCGTTGGATGAAGCAACACTTTTTTGGGTCTGCCTTCTGTGTGTTAACACTAACACATTGTGTTTTCCTTTGCTCTTTTGTGATCACTGAGGATGTTCGGAATCTCTTCATGTGTTTATTGGCTGACGGTTTTCTCCTTGGGATATTTCTGTTCAAGGATTTTCATTGTTTTTAAGTTATCTACCTTTCTTTCTTGATTCCTGGTTATCCTATCTAGATTTGTATACAGTTCCTTAGCTGGTATATCGATAGAGCCTTTCATAGTTTTAGTCTTGTCATTTGGTGGGCAAGATATATTTTTTAACCTTTCAATGAGTAGAGTACAACTTCCCAACCTTTCTTATGCTTCATGGTTTTGGTGTCCTGTTCCACTAATCTCTGCCACCTCCCAGATCGTAAAAATGTTTTCCTATTTTATCTTCCAGAAAACTTGTGATGTTATCTTTCGTATTTAGGCTACATCAGTCTGGAATAGCTTTTTAGGCTTTTATGTTCCATGTGGATATTCACATCGTTTAGCACCGCTTTGTCAAAGTCCGCCCTTTTTTGTCTGTCTGTTTTCTCTGGTCATTTCAAGAGTCTTTT
>NW_019154615.1:10690-12186 GCF_002288905.1 Enhydra lutris kenyoni | reverse complement strand
TACAAATTTCACTCATTTTATCCAGTTGTTATACCTTTAATGTTTCCCCCATAATTTATTATACTGGCTAGGATGTCCCCTTCTAGGTTTGTCGATTAGTTGTTCAATTTTAGGTATTCAATAGTACAAAATTTTATCTCTGCCTTGGTGAGCTTGTTACGTATCTCCTAGAAGCAGCACATCATTATGTGTGTATTGATGCAATCTAACACATTTAATCTTTTAATTAGAGTATAGAACCCTATGACATTTCAAGAAATGACTGAGCCCCTAAATTTTTGTCCATTGCCTTGCAATTTGTTTGCTTCATCACTTTTTATATCCCTTTTAAAAAATACATTTTTTCCTTTATGTCTTTTAAATGCTGATAAATGCTGTCAGCCTCCAAATCTCTGGTCACTTAAAGTACATACAAAATGAGACAAAGGAATGTAAACTTACAAAGAAGAACCATTTAGGTTTTATAGATCCTTCTTTTAAAACACTAGAGCATTTACTTTCCCAAAAAGAAACAAATTCAGAAGGAAAGAGTAGGATGAAAGTCACCTTCGTCAGCCTATAAACAGATACTCAATACTAAAAGAACTGTAAACTCCAAAAGGATGCCAACTGTTTTTTAAAAAGATGGCAGACGACTTTAGGTAACAATAACTTTCATGGAGATTGAGGAGGTAGAGGTGGTCGAATTGTTCTGTAGGCACCAAAAGCATGCGGATAACCTTGTAATGAAAGGAAGGAAGACTGAGATTCTTAACAAAAATGTTGTATTAGCAAAAAAAAAATAAACTAAAAAATATAATATATATATATATATATATGTATATGTGTGTGTTTGTGTGTGTGTGTGTGTGTGTGTGTGTGTATGCATATAAACTACCCTAGTCCTAAACCCCAGCACCTGGGAGCATGACCTTATTTGGAAATAGGGTCCCTGGAGATGTAACTAGCTAGGATAAGGTCATATTTGAGTAGGGTGGGCCCCTAATTCAGTAGGACTTGTGTCTTTCTAAGAAGGGAAACTTGAGATACACAGATATGCACTGAGGGAGAAGGCCATGTGAAGAAGTCCAAAGCCAGGGCAATCCTTCAAGCTGGGAGAGGGGCCTGGAACAGATCCTTCTTTAATACCTACAAAAGGAGCATGGCCTACCAACATTATAGCCTCTAGAACTGTGAGACTGTCCATTTCTGTTGTTTAAGCTACTAGGTTTGTGGTATCTTGTTAGAGCAGCCCTAGAAAACTAATACAAACCTTGTTAGAGGAAAAGAAACCAACCATAAGCCCATGGGGAATTGGGAAAAAATATATATATTTATCTAATTCTTTAAAACATTGAAAAGGAACACACATTTGTGAACCCTGTGAAAAGGAAAACAAGCAAACAAACAAACAAACAAAACTGAGCCCCAGGATTCACTCGGCTTTTCACCTGGAGGAGTTCTGGATGGTGGGGGTATGGAGGAGATTCCAAGGAAAAGGTGGGAGTCTCACTGGT
>NW_019154615.1:3378-9599 GCF_002288905.1 Enhydra lutris kenyoni | reverse complement strand
CAGAGAAAGAAGACAATTCAGGACAACAAAGGATCAATTTAGAAAGATATGGCCATCATAAAGGTGCCTGCATCTGATTAGAAAGCTTCAAAATCCATGAAGCAAAAACATCCTGAAAAAAAGAAATGGACAAATCCACAATTCAGTTGGGAGAATTCCACACTCCTCTGTCAATAATTCATAGAAGAAGCAGATAGAAAGCTGGGAAGTAAATAGACCTAAAAATCCATTCCACCTACTTGACCTGTTTGGCACTGGAACACAAGGCCCAACAAATGCAGAATGCCCACGGACGCAGGAAATACTCATTGAGATCAACCACATTCAAGCCCATAAAACAAGGCTCAAGAATTTTTTTAAAAGATTTTATTTATTTATTTGAGAGAGAATGAGTGAGAGAGAGCATGAGAGAGGAGAAGGTCAGAGGGAGAAGCGGACTCCCCAAGGAGCTGGGAGCCCAGGCAGGACAAGATCCTGCAGGTCCGGGGTCATGACCTGAGCCAAAGGCAGTCGCTCAACCATGCAGGCGCCCGTTTCAAGAAATTGGTCAACAACAGCTGAGGGGCACCTGGGCGGCACCCTCAGTGAAGTGCCCAACTCTTGGTTCTGGCTCAGATGGTGATCTCAGGCTCTTGCAATTGAGCCCTGAGGCAAGCTCTGGGCTCAGGGCAGAGTTCACTAGGACTCTCTCTTTGTCCTGGCTTTCCTGCCTCCCCCACTCACGTGTGCTCTGTCCCTAAAACAAACAAACAAAATCCTTCACAAAAATGAACAATGGTTGAGAGTGGGAGGGTTGGGGAGAGAAGCGACCGGCCCCAGGGCAAGCGGGAGGAGCCCGAGATGCTGCCCGCCCTCCCGGGCCTCGGGCCGCGCTCGCTCAGCCGCCACCACAGGGAGTAGCCAAGCGCGGGGAGCTGCTGCGCTCGCCAGCCCAGCCGCTGGGGCCCAGAGCGCCGCGCTAGCAGCGAGTGGCGCCTCCAGCGTTGGCCTAGCGCTCTCGGTTGGCGGCCGAGGGGCCGCAGGCCCATCCAGGGAGGTGGTGAGGGCTGCACCCAGGCGCCCTCCGGGTCGCAGGCAGGATTCATTGAGACTGAGCTGCTGCAGGGCTTTGCACGGTGGAGGTGCGGAGGCACCAGCCTGCGGACCTGCTGGAGGTCTCGCTGCCGCACTTCAGGTGCCTGCAGCAGAATGGGGCAAAGGTGCCGTGGACTTTGGCCATGAGAGCGGGACCTGGGGGGAAGCGGGCACTGCCGCCTGGGGCGGCACCCCCAGTAAGGGGGTCAACTTCACGGAGGAGTCCAAGCACAATGACTCTGAAAACGGGGAAGAGGAGGAGGAGGAAGATGCTGTGGTAGACTCCAGGGCGTTCAAAGCACTGGTAATAAACCTATTCACAGGTGGCTTAAAGCCTCTGCCTTTGGCTTGGGTCCTGATCCCAGAGTCCTGGGATCAAGCCCCTCATCTGGCCCCCTGCACTGCGGGGAGTCTGTTTCTCCCACTCCCTCTGCCCCTATCCTCTGCTCTTGCACTCCAGATCTCTCTCTCAAATACTAAGTAAAATCTTTAAATAAAGAGACTTTGGGGCTAGCTCTGACTCCCCCAACTCAGAGCTCTTGGGAAAAGTGTGAAGACACAGGCAGGGCAGGGCTCATGCAAACAGCTCGCCAGGACCCACCCTGCTTCCCTGTGGATACGGGTTGGTGCTGGTATCAAGGAGGGGACACTGGAGGCTCCCCGCCTGATGCAGGGGACATGGGGTCACATGATGGCACCGTTTCTCAACCTGAGGTGTGAGCTCCAGTAGCTTCTTGAACGAAAGGGACACCTGAGGCCAGTGTTCATGCCCTATTTCCCTGGAAATAGTTAAAGAAGCAGGATTCAAATGACTTATATTCCTTCTATTCGTTTTCCAATTCCACTGTTCAATAATGTAATCGTAACTGGTTTGGTCACGTGTTACCGGCTCCTGTTTCAGGGAGCCTGGGTGGCCAGGTCCACTACCATCTGCCTTGACCTCCTGTCATGATCTCAGGGTCCTGGGATGGAGCCCCAGTTTGGGCTCTCTGCTCACCAGGAAGTCTGCATCTCTCCCTCTTCCCCGCCCCTCCTTTCTTGCACAGAGGCTCTCTCTTCAAATAAATAAATAAATAAATAAATCCTTCAAAAAATAAATAAATAAAAGCTCATGGTTTGGCAAGCTTTCATGTTGGAATACACTAGAGAGAAATGACATGTTTTCATTTCATTTCATTTCATAGCATAATACCTTTTATTTTAAGCACCTTCAGCTTTGGCTCGGGTATTAGAAAGGAAAGGATTCCCAGAAGGAAGGGGGAGCTCCATGAACTGTGCACTTTGACTGTGTTGGTCTCATGATGGGTCTTCGTGTGTGGCGGGGGACAGAGGCAGGGGCAGGGTGACCGTTCCCACCCTGTGTCATCAGGGCCACTGCTGCTCACGGGGCTCAGGGGTGGGACTGAGCCTGTTCATCCTGAAGCCTAGACTCTCCCCTTTCCTGCACATCACATCACTGTCCAGGGGACCAGTCCCTTGAAGTCTGCCCAACCAAGTGCCTAGGTGAAGTCTCTCCTGGGGGACATTTGTAGACATTCTCAGCTACAGAAAACACAGTGAGCTGAGACCAGCAAGGGCCCTGGTGCCCTTTGGCTCTGTGCCCTGGGGATGTCAGGGCCAAGGTCCCCTTCTAGAATCTATGGGGCCTTCTGGGTCCCAGACACCCAACCCAGGGGGCCTCCTCCATCCGTCTCTGTGCCTCCCCCATCTTTGCAGCACCTGTGTGTGCTTTCCAGGTTCTGGTTGGACAGCTGGGAAGGAGGGGCCCTGCAGTTTTTAAAATGGATGTGGGTCTTCAGAATCATTGAGACCTATTTTTATTCGGTATTTAAACCCTATTTCCTCTCTGAATTATTTTGGCCACATCAGTCCTTCTATCTTAGAGTGACTACTTTCTAGTGCCTCCTGCTTTGTTTCAGTCATAACATGCCTTTGCTTTTTGATATTGATGTTTGAGTCATTTGACTTTCCTGCTGTTTGTTTTCACTTTATTTTTGGAATTCTCTACTTTCAGAGGGATCTGCTTTTAGCTCTGGGAATGTAGGTTTAGTTAGTCAGTGACCGTTCTTTATTTCTGATTCTTTAGGTCCCCAGATACATGTCCAGAGGGCCATTTCCACCTCGGCCTACAGTTCTATCAGCAAATGTTCCTATTTACAGTCCCAGACAGCAGGCTCATGGGGGGCCTGGGTGAGTGTCACAGACTCCCTAAGCTTGTCCTTAAATAATAAATAAATAATAAAATAAAATAAATACTAAATAATAATAATAATAATAATAAATAAAATAAATTAATTTAAAAATAAAATTAATAAAGGAAAAAATTAATAGAATAAAATAAAATAAAAAATTAATAAGAAAAATAAATGAAATTAATAATAAATAAATAAATTGGTAATTGCCAGGTTTACAATTCAAGGCAGAAGTTTTGGGACCCCTGACTGTCTATGTGTGTTAAGCATCTGCCTTTCCTCAGGTCATGATGCCGGGGTCCTGGAATGGAGGTCCGCATCAGTTTCCCTGCTCAAAGGGGAGTCTGCTTCTCCCTCTGCTGCAACCCCTCCCCCCTGCTTGTGCTCTCCATCTCTCTCTGGCAAATATGTAAATAAAATCTTAAAAAAATTTTAAGGCAGAATTTTAGAAATAAACTCTAAAAAGACTACACGCCTGGATGGCTCATTTGGTGGAGTGTGTGAAGCTTGGTCTCAGGGTTGTGAGTTTGAGTCCCACCCTGGGTGTAGAGATGAATTCAGGTATGAGAAATAACCTCTAAAAACAAAGAATTTTGTCATTTTTCTCTTTGGATAGATAAAAATCTATACCCACATATGAAAATATGTGAGCCGTGTTATGTTGGGACTCCCGTTACTGAACAATTGGGAAGCAGGTTCAAATACAGAGGATCTTTGGTCAAAGCAAACTGTTGGACTATTACCGATGGGATTACAGTTCAGGATTTCAGAAACCCACCTCCCTGGCTTCCCATATGGAGTGGGGGGTCGTCCTGCTGCTCCATGGCCACAGACTATCCAAGAACACAGCTGGCTCCTGGCCTGGGGGGAATCGTTTTCAGCAGCAAACCGCCAGGGAAAGAAATTCTCTTCCCAGGCCAAGTTTTCAGCCTACCAGCTGGGTGACCTGGGACAGGCGGTGAGTCATCTGCATGTCTCAGCGTCCCCAACTATGGAACAGGGAAGAGAAGACTCCCTCCTTCTTAATGTGCCTCTGAGGACTGGATAGGGATGAACAGACATGAAGAACTTGGCCCGGCAGTTGCCGCAGTCAGTGGTGAGAATTCGGTTCTGAGTGGCAGCAGCGCAAGAGAGAAAAGCCCAGAGACCACCAGGATGGCAGCTGTAGCTGACCGGGGGGCTTACCACCCCTTGCTGTGTGGACTCACGGGCGCCAGTGGACCGCCAGGGTCTCTGTGAGGGTGTTACCAGAAACGATTGCCCTTTGGGTTTCAATGGGTGCTTGTGGGGACTGTCCAAGGAGACTCCACACTGGTGCTGTCAGAAAGTAAGGAACGTTCTGTGAATGGAATCCAGTCCGTGGGATCTTCAGGGAGAGTAGAGGAGAGACTCAGCTGTAGGTGTCACCCCAGACGTGGGTGTGCCAAGTGTACACGAAGAGCATGGCAAGGGCAGGCCAAGGGCACTGGAACAAGAATGGTGGACAAAAGGCAAGATGGAAAGCCCACTTGGACCTTCACTCTGTTGCTGGATTCATCAAAATGGGGAAAGAACCCTAAAGGTCTTCAGAGCATCTTCTAGAGGCCAGAGTCGCACAACAGTGTGAGCACACTGTCCAGGATGTCACCCAGAATCAAAGGGCCTGACACCCAGAGAAGAAGGCAATGCGGGCACTTGCTGAGGGAAGAGAGGATGCGTGCGGCCCTGCCATGCCCGCCTGATGGGTCCGCAGGAGCGCCGCTATGGGACCAGCTCTTGTCCCTTAGTGCTTGGGGCCCAGTCAGGGGAGATGGCTGGCACCCACTGCACCCCCGTTCCTCTCCCTCAGTTCAGCCTTCAAGCCCGAGAGATCTGTGAACTGCCAAGGGTGGGGAACGAGGGAGTCAACCCCTCCGCAGCGCCTCTGCAGGCCTGATTCTTGCGCTGGGCGGCGGCCCAACAGAAGCTGTGCACGTGCACAGGGGTTCCTGCACGCGCTCGTTCCTCAGGTTCCAGGTTCCAAAGCTGTGTCCTGGCAACAGGCCCTGCATTGTGCTCTAGGCCTCTGCCACGACTAGGCAGCTGACGGAGAGCGCTGCGAGCCTAGTTCGCCATCCTCAGCATCTGCCTTACCCGACTGCTCTATGGGCACCTCCTTGAGCAGGCCGTGCCCCTCCCCCCAGCCCCGGTCTCTGCGGGGTCCGCACCTGCCAGGAGGGCTGGTCCGCCCCCACCCAGCTCACTGTGGCCGCAGACTACTCTTGGCGCCCAGCGCTCGCCCAGCCGTCCACGCCCCAGGGTCCACTCGCAGGCGGTCCTCCAAGTACCCCGCGAGTTGGCAGCCGCGCTCAGTCCTAGTAGCTTGCGGAAGGTGCTCCGGGATCCTGGAGACCCCGCGCTTTCTTCTGGGGCTCCTCACCTCCTCCTGCAGGTGGGGCTGCCGGCTGAAGGCGATGCTGTCGGCTGCCGGATCGCAGGTGTCCTGCCGCCACCGCTGCGAGTCCATCGTGGACACGGTCACCCCCTGTGTGCTGCAGAGGCGGGTTGTCACCGGGCTGCCGCCCTCAACACCCAGGAATGTACACGATGTCTCCACAGCGGAGCAGGTGTGCAGAGACCCCAGAGAGAGCGGCAAAGGGATGGCCCAGATAGAGACTCAAAGGACCCTAAAGGCACTGGGGCCCCACAGGGGGCATTTAGGCCCCTGGAGGTCCACGGAGGCCTCTCTTCCTTTGTGCCCAGGCCTGGTCCTCTGCTGGGAGCCCTCCCCCGGGAAGAGAGCTCAGAAGACCCATGCAGTAAGAAGTCCCCCAGCTCCCATAGGAGCTCCTGTCCCACTCAAAATGCCATCACGAGTTCCTATAATTCCACCAGGGGCTGCCACCCGGTGCAGAGGAAGAGGGGTCTGGCCACAAGTCAGGCCTCGTGGCCCCCGAGGTCCCCCAAAAAAGTCAGCCAAGAGAGCCCCTTGTGTCC
>NW_019154615.1:0-1629 GCF_002288905.1 Enhydra lutris kenyoni | reverse complement strand
AGGAAGGTGGGGGCTTGAGGCCTCGTCTGTGATCCCAGGGGCCATGCGCTTTGGGAAAGTACATGGAGATCCGTTTCCCTTTGGCCTCCAGTCCCACAGCTCCTGGGACTCCTGCCGCTGCCCACAGGTTTCCCCTCCCCTCTGCCCATGTTCTTCGTAGAACCTTTAGGTAGTGTTCATTTCATTAATTAAAGCCTGTTCTAGTTTCTCTGCGTAGCTCTCCTGAGTCTCTTCTGTGGGTCAAGTGTGCAAAAGTTGGGAGTCGAATGGGTGCTGGCATGGGAAGCCAGACGCCATCGTTTCCAGGTTCCCGTGGCACAGCAGAGCGGGTAGGGCTAGAAGGATGGACCCTTGAAGAGTGAGAGTAGGTTTTCCATTTCGGGGATGGGCCTGGGAGAACACTGGCCTGGGGAGGGTAAAGTGGGGGAGACTCCCCCTTGCCTATTGGAGACGCTGCTTCTCTCCCACTGGGGACCCCACGGAATCTTTTTGCTTCACAGCCCTAGGGTAATGTAAAGACACTCCTGGCCTAGAGTATGGGTCTGACATCAAAGATTGTGGCTCAGGGCAAAGGAGGACAGCTTTTCCCTGAGGGTGTGACAGCTCCCTGAGCGCTGAGTGACATCCCACTTCACAGAAGCACCAGGCCTCCCTCCGTGCATCGCTTCCCTCTGCCAGGCATTTGGGGGCTGCTTCCTGATGGCACTCAGGAGAAGAATGAGGAACAAACAAGTCATCTGGGAGAGGGAGGGAGCAGGGACGACAGCTGAAAGGACCGTCAGCCCAAAAAAACTCCTCAGTCCCATATTTATTAGATACAAGGTCACAACCAACAAAGGAGGAGGTTATACATTAGTCATGGGTCTTGTAGGTCAATCAGAAGGAATGGGAGTCCTATGTCGACCATAGTCTTGTAGGTAAACAGAGAAGGTTGTGCCTGGCCCAGCAGCATGAATTTTTGGTTGAGCAAGGGCACATAAAGGGATTATTCTAACAGCAGGCTTTCATGAGGCAGGGGAGACAACGGAAAAGGGAAACAGGCGATGTTCTACCCTGAGCACCCAGGGCAACCCCAGCTGCTGGGCTTCAAGGACGTGTATCCTCTTCTCCACCGGAGGCCTGCTGCTAGTACAGGTTTTCTCAAGGTCATCTTCAAGTATGCTTGCATGACCAGTACAATTTCTCATTAGTGATATTTTAAGCAGCCTATCATTCTGAGGGATGGTTCCATTTCCCCCTTTTTGTTAATGCAGAAGCAGCAAAATCCGTTTTGCAAGTTCTCGAACCATTAGTCGTCAGAAAGATTTCTGTGAGCATCTGAGGACTAAGGGTAAAATGATTATAGCAATAAAAATGTCATCATTCCACCTATAATGCCAGGACCAGTGTTTTGATCCAAGCAAACGGGTTTCCATCAGACAGAATATCATTAATCCTTTGTGAAAAACTCACTCTTGGAACTGATTGTAAGGATAGCAAGGAATGCCCTGAATAGAATCTCGAAGCTGTTTAATATCCACAGTTAAATTACTGCCATAATGACTAGTAATATGGTGAAATCTTGTTCCGCGGTATTTCTTACTCATTATAGGTGTAGGAGTAACACAGAAGGAAGAAACATTCTAATCA
>NW_019154614.1:5508-15645 GCF_002288905.1 Enhydra lutris kenyoni | reverse complement strand
CCTGCAGGTGGGCTCTGTCTTGGTCAGAGCCGGTCATCTCCTGTGAACCTGGGTATGCAGGTATCTGACCCCAGAAGGTACCGCAAATCCCTGCTTGTGGGGGAACCTGAATCACAGCAGAGTACTCCTCTTTCCTCATGGCAGGAATGTGGATGTGGAGATGGTTGTACTACTCTAGAGTGGGAGCCATCTACATGGCCCATGAGACCACGCCCACTCAGGAGGGGCAGCTGGGCAAAAGCAAGCATTATGTCCCTCAGCCTGAGACCCCTTAAAGCACACCCTGTTTGGGGCTGGACCAGGAAGCCAGAGAGCAGGCCTCTCGTGCCTCTTAGCCCAAATTCTAACCCTTGCTGGGTTATCCAGGCCAAGTTACCCACAACCACACTCTGGAATCCTTGTTTGGGCGGGACCCCTGACGTCGAAAACAGCACTCTTCCCTTCCCCCAGAAAGACAGCAAACTCTTGGGAGCCGGGGAAAAACCCCAGATAGGTAGAACCTACCATGGACCCATGTAGCAACCCTATCATTCCGAGGCCATCCTGGATATAGAGTCCAGACAGAAAAGCCTCAGCTACTGCTCCAAGGCATCCGAATTGCAAATCCTGAGGAGCTGCTTTCAGGGTCTACAGATCGGGCCTGCCATATCTTCGCTCCTAATTCTTCCACGAGTTGGTGTCTGAAGAATTGGTTCCCAAAGCCGTGAACACATGCCCTCCAGGATGGGACCTCCAGAACCAAACAGCATCACTGGGCCTGCTCTCTCGATGGAACTCTTCACATGTCAGTTGCCCGAACATTTCAGAATGGGAGAAAATTTCAAGGCACCTGAACCCACACCAATTTCATAGGATGATCTGGAAAAAATGCGCAGTCTGACTGACACACCTTCAGCACGTACCTGCAGGTAGAAACGCACGTCAATGGTCCAGAGTCTGAAGATTGAACCTGACATGCCCCTAGAACCTCATCCAATACCTAGCTTAGGTTTTCAGGCATCCTTCCCTCAGGCCTGTTCTGGAAAACCAACTTATGGCCCAACGTGTGGCCCCTAGCATACAATAGAATCCCTCTGGTCTCTAGAAGGAAAGTTTGCTCTTGAAAACGGGGACCCACCCTCAGCCTAGGAGATTCCTGCGTGGCCCCAGAGCCACAGCCACATTCTAAGGTCTCCTTGGACACCAAGCAGCATTGGGACCCGTCAGACTGAGAAACTCTGTCAACTCAGATCACTTGGAACTTCAAACCAGAGGCAGCGGATCAAAGCTGCCCTGTTCTTTGGCTGCTGAGGTAACGCAAGGTGGGGTTTCCAGGAATCCAATCGGAGAGCTCTGCTGTCGAATCTTTCCATGTGGGAGACCTCTAAGCTGACTTCCCCTGTCCCGCAGAAGGACACCTTGTGGTTTGGAGCAGCTCACAATCTCCAGCTCGGATAAGCCTCCAAGGGTTCTTGAGGCCACCCGAGCATTCGTTGGCCATCATGGATACAAATTCCAGTGTGAGCAGACATCTCACCCTCGCCCGTCATCAGATGCTGGAGATCTTGAAACAGCTGCTGCACATTGGAACTGTCATGCCCTCGGCACTGAACATAACCATAGCTTGTGTTTTCAGATTTCGATCCTCACAAGCTCTGCCAGCAGGCCCTCCACCTTGGGAATTCTGGAGTCACAGAGCTGCCTTCTACCTGGCCAACAGAAAGAAGAAAGTCCTACAGGTCTGCCCCAAATCCCCAATGAGCGTCCAACCACACGGCCCTCAAGGGCACCCTGATATCATAGGTCGCCCTGTGAACTAATGCTCTGTGTCACAGCCCGAGATCCAATCTCCTGTCGGCCAGCCAGATAGCGGGACCCATATCCTGCTGGTGGGAACTGCCTTGGCCCGAGCCCATTATTTCTATCCAAGCTGGGTATGCAGGTATCTGACCCCAGAAGACAGTGCAAAACACTGCCCTTGTGTGTACCTGAAGCACAACAGAGTAGTCCTCCTTCCCCATGACAGGAAAGTGGATGTTGATATGGTTGTACTACTTTCAGAGTGGTAGCCACCTGCAAGGACCATGAGACCACGCCCACTCAGGAGGGGCAACTGGGCACAAACAGGCTTTGAGACTCTTAGCCTTAGACCCCTTTCAAGCACAGACTGTCGGGGCTGGACCAGGTTCCCACAGAGAGAACCTATTGTGCCCCTAGACCCAAATCCTAACCCTCGTTGGGGTTGTGTAGGCCACGTGACCCACAACCCGTCTCTGGAATCCCTGTTTGGGCAGGACACCTGAGATGGAAAAGAGCACTCTTCCCTTCCCCCAGAAAAAAACCAAACTCTTGGGAGCCTGGCAGAATCCACAGAAAGAGAGAATAACCCATGGATCCTTGTGCTCACCCGTCCATTCCGAGACCATTCAACGTATACAATCCAGAGACAAAAGCCTGTGCTTCTGCCTCCCAGGCACACAAATTTCAATCCTGAGGAGCTGCTTTCAGGGTCTGCACATCGGGCCTGCCATAACCTCGCCCCTAATTCTTCCCCAAGTTGCTGTCTGGAGACTTCGTTCCCAAAGCCTTGACCACATGCCCTCCAGGATTGGACCCCCAGAACCACACCGCATCACTGGGCTTGCTTTCCTGAGGAAACTCTGCACGTCTCAGTTGCCCAAACCATCCAAAATGAGAGACACCTGCAAGGCACCTGTACCCACTCCAATTTCATAGGCCGCTCTGGAAAAAAGGCGCAGTATGAGACACCGTCAGCACCTACCTCCAGGAAGACACGCACGTCAATGGGCCTGAGTTCGAAGATTCAACCTGACATGCCCCTAGGACCTCATCCAAAACCTAGCTTAGGTTTTCAGGCCTCGGTCCCTCCGGCCTGTTCTGGAAAACCAACATATGGCCCAACGTGTGGTCCCTGAGCCATACAGTAGAACCCCTCTGGTCCCGAGAAGGAAACTTTGCTCTTGGGAACGGGGTCCCACCCACAGGGTAGGAGGTTCCTGCATGGCCCCAGAGCTACCGCCACATTCTAAGGTCTCCCTGGACACCAAGCAGCATTGTGACCCGTCTGACTGAGAACCTACGTCAACTCAGATCCCTTGGAACTGCGAAGCAGAGCCACTGGATCAAAGCTGCCCTGTTCCTAGGCTTAAGTGGTAACGGAAGTGGAGATTCCAGGCATCCATTCCGAGAGCTCTGCTATCGAATCTTTCCATACGGGGACCCTGGAGCTCTCTAACTGGACTTCCCCTGTCCCGCTGAAGGACACCTTGCTGTTTGGAGCAATTCACAAGTCCCAGCTTGGGAAAGCCGCCAAGGCTTCTTGAGGCCACACGAGCATTCTTTGGCCTACTTGGATACAAATTCCAGCGTGAGCAGACATCTCACACTCGATCGTCCTCAGGTGCTTGAGACCTCAAACAGACGCCGCACATTGAACTGTTATGGCCTCGGCACTGAACATAACCATAGCTTTGTTTACAGATTTCCATCCTCACACACCTTGCCAGCAGGCAATCCATATTGGGAATTCTGGAAAAACAAAGCTGCCTTCTTCCTGCCCACCGGAAGGAACAAATGCCCTACGGGTCTGCCCTGAATCCCCAGATGAGGGTCCAGCAGCATGGCCCTCAAGGGCATCCTGGTATCATAGGCCGCCCTGTGAACCGATGCTCTGTCTGACACAGCCCGAGCCCCGGCCTCCTGTCAGCCAGCCACAGCGCGACCCATATCCTCCAGGTGGGCACTGTCTTGGTCAGAGCCCGTCATCTCCTGCGAACCTGGGTATGCTGGTATCTGACCCCAGAAGGTAGCACAAATCCCTGCCTATGGGGGAACCTGAATCACAGCAGAGTACTCCTCCTTCCTCATGGCAGGGAAGTGGATGTGGAGACGGTTGTACTATTCCAGAGTGGGAGCCTGCTACATGGCCCAGAAGACCACGCCCACTCAGGAGGGGCAGCTGGGCACAAGCAGGCCTTTTGACCCTCAGCCTGAGACCCCTTTAAAGCACACCCTGTTGGGGACTGGACCAGGAAGCCAGAGAGCAGGCCTCTCTTGCCTCTTCGCCCAAATCCGAACCCTTGATCGGGTTGTCCAGGCCACGTGACCCACAACCCCACTTTGGAATCCTTGTTTGGGTAGGACCCCTGACGTGGAAAACAGCACTCTTCCCTTCCCCCAGAAAGACAGCAAACTCTTGGGAGACGGGAAGAACCCCAGATAGGAAGAACCTCCCATGGAAACATGTAGCAACCCTATCATTATGAGGCCATCCTGGATATAGAGTCCAGACAGAAAAGCCTCTGCTAATGCTCCCAGGCATCCGAATTTCAAATCCTGAGGGGCTGCTTTCAGAGTCTGCAGATCGGGTCTGCCATAACTTCGCTCCTAATTCTTCCCTGAGTTGGTGTCTAAAGACTTGGTTCCCAAAGCCGAGACCACATGCCCTCCAGGATGGGACCTCCAGAACCAAACAGCATCACTGGGCCTGCTCTCCCGAGGGAACTCTGCACATCTCAGTTGCCCAAACCTTCCAGAATGGGAGAAACCTTCAAGGCACCTGAACCCACACCTATTTCATAGGCTGCTCTGGAAAAAATGCGCAGTCTGACTGACACACCTTCAGTACCTATCTGCAGGAGGAAACGCACGTCAATGTACCTGAATCTGAAGATTGAACTTGACATGCCCCTAGAGACTCATCTAAAACCTAGCTTAGGTTTTTAGGCCTCCGTCCCTCAGGCCTGTTCTGGAAAACCAACTTATGGTCCAACGTGTGGCCCCTAGCCATACAATAGAATCCCTCTTGTCTCGAGAAGGAAACCTTGCTCTTGAGAACGGGGACCAACCCTCAATCTAGGAGATTCCTGAATGGCACCAGAGCCACAGCCACATTCTAATGTCTCCCTGGTCACCAAGCTGCATTGGGACCGGTCAGACTGAGAACCTCTGTCAAGTCATATCCCTTGGAACAGCGAAGCAGAGCCACAAGTACAAAGCTGCCCTGTTCCTAGGCTTCAGTGGTAACGGAAGTGGACTTTACAGTCATCCATTCGGAGAGCTCTGCTATCGAATCTTTCCATATGGGGACCCAGGAGCCCTCTAACTGGACTTACCCTGTCCCGCTGAAGGACACCTTGTTGTTTGGACCAGCTCACAAGCTTCAGCTTCGGAAAGCCGCCATGGTTTCTTGAGGCCACATAGCATTCGTTGGCCATCATGGATACAAATGCCAGCGTGAGAAGACATCTCACACTCGAACGTCCTCGGGGGCATGAGATCTCGAAACAGACTCTGCACATTGGAACTGTTATGGCCTCGGCACTGAACATAACCATAGCTTTGTTTTCAGACTTCCATCTCACACACCTTGCCAGCATGCCTTCCATATTGGGAATTCTGCAAAAACAAAGCTGCCTTCTGCCTGCCCACCGGAAGGAAGAAATGCCCTACGGGTCTGCCCAGAATCCCCAGATTAGGGTCCAGCAGCATGGCCCTCAAGGGAACCCTGATATCATAGGGGGCCCTGTGAACTGATTATCTGTCTGACACAGCCCGAGCCCCGGCCTCCTGTCACCAGGCACACAGCGTGACCCATATCCTGCAGGTGGGCTCTGTCTTGGTCAGAGCCAGTCATCTCCTGCGAACCTGGGTATGCAGGTATCTGACCCCAGAAGGTAGCTCAAATCCCTGCATATGGGGGAACCTGAATCACAGCAGAATACTCCTCCTTCCTCATGGCAGGAATGTGGAAGTGGAGATGGTTGTACTACTCTAGAGTGGGAGCCAGCTATATGGCCCATGAGACCTCGCCCACTCAGGAGGGGCAGCTGGGCCCAAGCAGGCCTTGTGACCCTCAGATTGAGACCCCTTTTAAGCACACCCTTTTGGGGCCTTGACCAGGAAGCCAGAGAGCAGGCCTCTCATGCCCCTGGCACAAATTCTAACCCTAAGTGGAGTTGTCCAGGCCATGTGACCCACAACCCTACTCTGGAATCCTTGTTTGGGCAGGACCCATGACGTGGAAAATAGCACTCTTCCCTTCCCCCAGAAAGACTGCAAACTCTTGGGAGCCAGGGAAAAACCCGAGATAGGAAGAACCTCCCATGGACCCATGTAGCAACCCTATCAATCCGAGGCCATCCTAGATATAGAGTCCAGACAGAAAAGCCTCTGCTACTTCTCCCAGGCATCCGAATTGCAAATCCTGAGGAGCTGGTTTCAGGGTCTGCAGATCGGGCCTGCCATAACTTCGCTCCTAATTCTTCCCCGAGTTGCTGTCTGAAGACTTGGTTCCCAAAGCCGTGACCACATGCCCTCTAGGATGGGACCTCCAGAACCAAACAGCATCACTGGGCCTTCTCTCCCGAGGGAACTCTGCACATCTCAGTTGCCCAAACCTTCCAGAATGGGAGAAACCTTCAAGACACCTGAACCCACACCAATTTCATAGGCTGCTCTGGAAAAAATGCGCAGTCTGACTGCCACACCTTCAGCACCTACCTGCAGGAAGAAACGCACGTCAATGGACCTAGGTCTGATGATTGAATTGACATGCCTCTAGAACCTCATCCAATACCTAGCTTAGGTTTTCAGGCCTCTGTCCCTCAGGCCTGTTTTAGAAAACCAACTTAAGCCCAACGTGTGGCCCCTAGGCATATAATAGAATCCCTCTTGTCTCCAGAAGGAAAACTTGCTCTTGAGAACCGGGCCCAACCCTCAGCCTAAGCGATTCCTGCATGGCCCCAGAGCCACAGCCACATTCTAAGGACTCCCTGGACACCAAGCAGCATTGTGACCCGTCAGACTGAGAACCTCCGTCAACTCAGATCCCTTGGACTGCGAAGCAGAGCCACTGGATCAAAGCTGCCCTGTACCTAGGCTTCAGTGGTAACGGAGGTGGAGTTTCCAGGCATCCATTCGGAGAGCTCTGCTATCGAATCTTTCCATATGGGGACCCTGGATCCCTCTAACTGGACTTCCCCTGTCCCGCTGAAGGACACCTTGCTGTTTGGAGCAGGTCACAAGCTCCAGCTTCCGAAAGCCGCCAAGGCTTCATGAGGCCGCACGAGCATTCATGAGCCATCATGGATACAAATTCCAGCGTGAGCAGACATCTCACACTCGATCGTCCTCAGGTGCTTGAGATCTCGAAACAGACGCTGCACATTGGAACTGTTATGGCCTCGGCACTGAACRTAAGCATAGCTTTGTTTTCAGACTTCCATCCTCACACACCTTGCCAGCAGGCCATCCATATTGGGAATTCTGGAAAAACAAAGCTGCCTTCTGCCTACCCACCGGACAGAATAAAGGCACTACGGGTCTGCCCAGAATCCCCAGATGAGGGTCCAGCAGCATGGCCCTCAAGGGCACCATGATTTCATAGGCCGCCCTGTGAACTGATGCTCTGTCTGACACAGCCTGAGCCTGGCCTCCTGTCAGCCAGCCACATAGGGCGACCCATATCCTGCAGGTGGGCTCTGTCTTGGTCAGAGCCCGTCATGTGCTGAGAACCAGGGTATGAAGGTATCTGACTCCAGAAGGTAGCACAAATACCTTCCTATGGGGGAACGTGAATCACAGCAGAGTACTCCTCCTTCCTCATGGCAGGAATGTGGATGTGGAGATGGTTGTACTACTCTAGTGTGGGAGCCAGATACATGGCCCATGAGACCACGCCAACTCAGGAGGGGCAGCTGGGCCCAATCAGGCCTTTTGACTCTCAGCCTGAGACCCCTTTAAAGCACACCCTGTTGGGGGCTGGACAAGGAAGACAGAGAGCAGGCCTCTCGTGCCTCTTGGCCCAAATTGAAACCATGGTGGCGTTGTCCAGGCCACGTGACCCACAACCCCACTCTGGAATCCTTGTTTGGGCGGGACCCCTGACGTGGAAAACAGCACTCTTCCCTTCCCCCAGAAAGACAGCAAACTCTTGGGAGCCTGGGAAAAACCCCAGAAAGGAAGAACCTCCCATGGACCCATGTAGCAACCCTATCATTCCGAGGCCATCCTAGATATAGAGTCCAGACAGAAAAGCCTCTGCTACTGCTCCCAGGCATCCGAATTTCAAATCCTGAGGAGCTGCTTTCAGGGTCTGCAGCTCGGGCCTGCCTTAACTTCGCTCCTAATTCTTCCCTGAGTTGCTGTCTAAAGACTTGGTTCCCAAAGCCGTGACCACATGCCCTCCAAGATGGCACCTCCAAAACAAAACAGCATCACTTAGAGTGCTCTCCCGAGGGAACTCTGCATATCTCAGTTGCCCAAACCTTCCAGAATGGGAGAAACATTCAAGGCACCTGCACCCACACCAAATTCATAGGCTGCTCTGGAAAAAAAGCACAGTCTGACTGGCACACCTTCAGCACCTACCTGCAGGAAGAAACGCACGTCAATGGATCTGAGTCTGAAGATTGAACCTGACATGCCCCTAGAACCTCATCCAATACCTAAGTTAGGTTTCCAGGCCTCGGTCCCTCAGGCCTGTTCTGGAAAACCAACTTATGGCCCAACGTGTGGCCACTAACCATACAATGGAATCCCTCTTGTCTCGAGAAGGAAACCTTGCTCTTGAGAACGGGGACCAACCCTTAGCCTAGTAGATTTCTGCTTGGCCCCAGAGCCACAGCCACATTCTAAGGTCTCCCTGGACACCAAGCTACATTGGGACCGGTCAGACTGAGAACCTCTGTCAACTCAGATCACTTGGAACTTCGAACCAGTGGCAGCGGATCAAAGCTGCCCTGTTCCTTGGCTGCTGTGGTAACGCGAGGTGGCGTTTAAAAACATCCATTTGGAGAGCTCTGCTGTCGAAACTTTCCATGTGGGAGACCTCTATGCTGACTTCCCCTGTCCCTCAGAAGGACACCTTGTGGTTTAGAGCAGCTCACAAGCTACAGGTTGGATAAGCCTCCAAGGCTTCTTGAGGCCACCCGAGCATTCGTTGGCCATCATGGATACAAATTCCATTGTGAGCAGACATCTCACCCTCGCCCATCCTCAGGTGCTGGAGATCTTGAACAGCTGCTGCACATTGGATCTGTCATGCCCTCGGCACTGAACATAACCATAGCTTGTGNCTCGGCACTGAACATAACCATAGCTTGTGTTTTCAGATTTCTATCCTCACAAGCTATGCCAGCAGGCCCTCCACCATGGGAATTCAGGAGTCACAAAGCTGCCTTCTGCCTGGCCAACAGAAAGAAGAAATGTCCTACAGGTCTGCCCAAAACCCCAAATGAGCGACCAACCACACGGCTCTCAAAGGCACCATGATGTCATAGTTCGCCCTGCGAACTAATGCTCTGCGTAACACAGCCCGAGACCCAATCTCCTGTCGGCCAGCCAGATAGCGGGACCCATATCATGCTGGTGGGAACTGCCTTGACCCGAGCTCGTTATTTCCATCCAACGTGTGTATGCAGGTATCTGACCCCAGAAGGTATTGCAAAACACTGCCCTTGTATGTACCTGAAGCACAACAGAGTACTCCTCCTTCCCCATGGCAGGAAAGTGGATGTTGACATGGTGGTACTACTTTCAGAGTGGGAGCCACCTGCATGGCCCATGAGACCACGCCCACTCAGGAAGGGCAACTGGGCACAAACAGGCATTGTGACTCTTAGCCTGAGACCCCATTCTAGCACAGTCTGTCGGGGCTGGTCCAGGATCCCAAAGAGAGAACCTATTGTGCCCCTAGACCCAAATACGAACACTTGGTGGGGTTGTCCAGGCCACGTGACCCACAATCCGTCTCTGGAATACTTTTTGGGCAAGACCTCTGATATTGAAAAGAGCACTCTTCCTTTCCCCCAGAAAAACTCCAAACTCTTGGGAGCCTGGCAGAATCCACAGAAAGAGAGAATATCCCATGACCCATGTGCTCACCCATCCATTCCGACACCATCCTAGGTATACAACCAGAGACAAAAGCCTCTGCTACTGCCTCCCAGGCAACCGAATTTCAAATCCTGAGGAGCTGCTTTCAGGATCTGCACATCGGGCCTGCCATAACCTCGCCCCAATTCTTCCCCGAGTTGCTGTCTGAAGACTTCGTTCCCAAAGCTTTGTCCAAAAGCTCTCCAGGATGGGACCCCCAGAACCACACTGCATCACTGGGCCTTCTCTCCCGAGGAAACT
>NW_019154614.1:0-4043 GCF_002288905.1 Enhydra lutris kenyoni | reverse complement strand
CCCTTGGTGGGGTTGTCCAGGCCACTTGACCCACAACCCCACTCTGGAATCCTTGTTTGGGCGGGACCCCTGACGTGGAAAACAGCAGTCTTCACTTCCCCCAGAAAGACTGAAAACTCTTGGGAGCCAGGGAACAAAACCCAGAAAGGAAGAACCTCCCATGGACCCATGTAGCAACCCTATCATTCCGAGGCCATCCTAGATATAGAGTCCAGATAGAAAAGCCTCTGCTACAGCTCCCAGGCATCTGAATTGCAAATCCTGAGGAGCTGTTTTCAGGGTCTGCAGATCGGGCCTGCCATAACTTCGCTTCTAAGTCTTCCCTGAGTTGCTGTCTAAAGACTTGGTTCCCAAAGCCGTGACCAAATGCCCTCCAGGATTGCACATCCAGAAACAAACAGCATCACTTGGAGTGCTCTCCCGAGGTAACTCTGCACATCTCAGTTGCCCAAACCTTCCAGAATGGGAGAAACATTCAAGGCACCTGCACCCACACCAATTTCATAGGCTGCTCTGGAAAAAATGCGCAGTCTAACTGACAAACCTTCAGAACCTACCTGCAGGAAGAAACGCACGTCAATGGACCTGAGTCTGAAGATTGAACCTGACATGCCCCTAGAACCTCATCCAATACCTAAGTAAGATTTCCAGGCCTCGGACCCTCAGGCCTGTTCTGGAAAACCAATTTATGGCCCATCGTGTGGCCACTAACCATACAATGGAATCCCTCTGGTCTCGAGAAGGAAACCTTGCTCTTGAGAACGGGGACCAACCCTCAGCCTAGGAGATTCCTGCATGGCCCCAGAGCCACAGCCACATTCTAAGGTCTCCCTGGACACCAAGCTACTATGGGACCGGTCAGACTGAGAACCTCTGTCAACTCAGATCACTTGGAACTTCGAAACAGTGGCAGCGGATCAAAGCTGCCCTGTTCCTTGGCTGCTGTGGTAACGCGAGGTGGGGTTTCCAGACATCCATTTGGAGAGCTCTGCTGTCGAATCTTTCCATGTGGGAGACCCCTAACCTGACTTCCCCTGTCCCTCAGAAGGACACCTTGTGGTTTGGAGCAGCTCACAAGCTTCAGGTTATATAGCCTCCAAGGCTTCTTGAGGCCACCCAAGCATTCGTTGGCCATCACGGATACAAATTCCAGTGTGAGCAGACATCTCACCCTCGCCCATGCTCAGGTGCTGGAGATCTTGAAACAGCTGCTGCACATTGGAACTGTCATGCCCTCGGCACTGAACATAACCATAGCTTGTGTTTTCAGATTTCTATCCTCACAAGCTATGCCAGCAGGCCCTCCAACATGGGAATTCTGGAGTCACAAAGCTGCCTTCTACCTGGACAACAGTTAGAAGAAATGTCCTACAGGTCTGCCCAAAACCCCAAATGAGCGACCAACCACACGGCCCTCAAGGGCACCCTGATATCATAGTTCGCCCTGCGAACTAATGCTCTGCGTAACTCAGCCTGAAACCCAATCTCCTGTCGGCCATCCAGATAACGGGACACATATCCTGCAGGTGGGAACTGCCTTGGCCTGAGCCCGTTATTTCCATCCAACCTGGGTATGCAGGTATCTGACCCCAGATGGTAGTGCAAAACCCTTCCCTTTTATGTACCTGAAGCACAACAGAGTACTCCTCCTTCCCCATGGCAGGAAAGTGGATGTTGATATGGTTGTACTACTTTCAGAGTGGGAGCCACCTGCATGGCCCATGAGACCACGCCCACTCAGGAGGGGCAACTGGGCACAAACAGGCATTGTGACTCTTAGCCTGAGACCCCTTTCAAGCACAGCCTGTCGGGGCTGGACCAGGATCCCACAGAGAGAACCTATTGTGCCCCAAGAACCAAATACGAACCCTTGGTGGGGTTGTCCAGGCCACGTGACGCACAACCCGTCTCTGGAATCCCTGTTTGGGCAGGACCCCTGAGATGGAAATAGTACTCTTCCCTTCCCCCAGAAAAACACCAAAATCTTGGGAGCCTGGCAGAATCCCCATAAAGGGAGAATATCCCATGGACCCATGTGCTCACCCGTCCATTCCGAGATCATACTAGGTATACAGTCAGAGAGAAAAGCCTCTGCTACTGCCTCCCAGGCACCCGAATTTCAAATCCTGAGGAGCTGCTTTCAGGGTCTGCACATAGGGCCTGCCATAACCTCGCCCCAATTCTTCCCCGAGTTGCTGTCTGAAGACTTCGTTCCCAAAGCCTTTACTACATGCCTTCCAAGATGGGACCCCCAGAACCACACCGCATCACTGGGCCTGCTCTCCCTTGGAAAATGCCCGTCTCAGTTACCCAAACCATCCAGAATGGGAGACAACTGCAATGCACCTGAACCCACCCCTATTTCATAGGCCGCTCTGGAAAAAAGGTGCAGTATGACACACCGTCAGCACCTACCTCAAGGAAGACACGCACGTCAATGGACCTGAGTCCGAAGATTCAACATGACATGCCCCTAGGACTTCATCCAAAACCTAGCTTAGGTTTTCAGGCCTCTGTCCCTCCGGCTTGTTCTGGAAAACCAACATATGGCCCAACGTGTGGTCCCTGAGCCATACAGTAGAACCCCTCTGGTCCCGAGAAGGAAACTTTCTCTTGGAAATGGGGTCCCACCCACAGGCTAGGAGGTTCCTGCATGGCCCCAGAACTACCGCCACATTCTAAGGTCTCCCTGGACACCAAGCACCATTGTGACCCGTCAGACTGAGAACCTCCGTCAACTCAGATCCCTTGGAACTGCGAAGCAGTGCCACTGGATCAAAGCTGCCCTGTTCCTAGGCTTCAGTGGTCACGGAGGTGGAGTTTTCAGGCATCCATTCAGAGAGCTCTGCTATCGAATCTTTCCATATGGGGACCCTGGAGCCTTCTAACTGGACTTCCCCTGTCCCGCTGAAGGACACCTTGATGTTTGGAGCAGCACACAAACTCCAGCTTCCGAAAGCCGCCATGGTTTCTTGAGGCCGCACGAGCATTCGTGGGCCATCAAGGATACATATTCCAGCGTGTGCAGACATCTCACACAAGATCATCCTCAGGTGCTTGAGATATCGAAACAGACGCTTCACATTAGAACTGTTATGGCCTCGGCACTGAACATAACCATAGCTTTGTTTTCAGACTTCCATCCTCACACACCTTGCAAGCAGGCCATCCATATTGGGAATTCTGGAAAAACAAAGCTGCCTTCTGCCTGCCCACCGGGAGGAAGAAATGCCCTACGGGTCTGCTTGAATCCCCAGATGAGGGTCCAGCAGCATGGCCCTCAAGGGCACCCTGATATCATAGGACGCCCTGTGAACTGATGCTCTGTCTGACTCAGCCGGAGCCCCGGCGTCCTGTCAGCCAACCACATAGCGAGACCCATATCCTGCAGGTGGGCTCTGTCCTGGTCAGAGTCCATCATCTCCTGTAAACCTTGGTATGCAGGTATCTGACCCCAGAAGGTAGCGCAAATCCCTGCCTATGGGGGAACCTGAATCACAGCAGACTACTCCTCCTTCCTCATGGCAGGAATGTGGATGTTGAGAAATTGTACTACTCTAGGGTCGGAGCCAGCTACATGGCCCATGAAACCATGCCCACTCAGGAGGTGCAGCTGGGCACAAGCAGGCCTTGTGAGCCTCAGCCTGAGACCCCTTTAAAGCACACCCTGTTTGGGGCTGGACCAGGAAGCCAGAGAGCAGGCCTCTCGTGCCTCTTGGCCCAAATCCGAACCCTTGGTGGGGTTGTCCAGGCCACGTGACCCACAACCCCACTCTGGAATCCTTGTTTGGGCGGGACCCCTGACGTAGAAAACAGCACTCTTCCCTTCCCCCATAAAGACAGCAAACTCTTCGGAGCCGGGGAAAAACCCCAGATAGGAAGAACCTCCAATGGACCCATGTAGCAACCCTATCATTCTGAGTCCATCCTGGATATAGAGTCCAGACAGAAAAGCCTCTGCTACTGCTCCCAAGCATCCGATTTGCAAATCCTGAGGAGCTGCTTTCAGGGTCTGCAGATCGGTCCTGCCATAACTTCGCTCC
>NW_019154613.1:11814-15649 GCF_002288905.1 Enhydra lutris kenyoni | reverse complement strand
ATTGTGCCCCTAGACCCAAATCCTAACCCTTGGTGGGGTTGTCCAGGCCACGTGACCAACAACCCGTCTCTGGAATCCCTGTTTGGGCAGGACCCCAGAGATGGATAAGAGCACTCTTCCCTTCCCCGAGAAAAACACCAAACTCTTGGGAACCTGGCAGAATCCCCAGAAAGGGAGAACATCCCATGGACCCATGTAGCAACCCTATCATTCTGAGACCTACCTAGGTATACAGCCCAGAGAGAAGAGCCTCTGCTACTGCCTCCCAGGCACCCGAATTTCAAATCCTGAGGAGCTGCTTTCAGGGTCTGCACATCGGGCCTTCCGTAATCTCGCCCCTAATTCTTCCCCGAGTTGCTGTCTGAAGACTTGGTTCCCAAAGCCGTGACCACATGCCCTCCAAGAGGGACCCCCAGAACCACACCGCATCAATGGGCCTGCTCTCCCAAGGAATCTCTACCCGTCTCAGTTGACCAAACCATTCAGAATTGGAGAAATCTGCACGGCACCTGAACCCACCCCAATTTCATAAGCCGCTCTGGAAAAAAGGCTCTGTACGAGACACCGTCAGCAGCTCCCTCCAGGAAGACACGCACTTCAATGGGCCTGAATGCGAAGATTCAACCTGACATGCCCCTAGGACCTCATCCAAAACCTAGCTTAGGTTTTCAGGCCTCTGTCCCTCTGGCCTGTTCTGGAAAACCAACATATGGCCCAACGTGTGGTCCCTGAGCCATACAGTAGAACCTCTCTGGTCCTGAGAAGGAAATTTTGCTCTTGGGAACGGGGTCCCACGCACAGGCTAGGAGGTTCCTGCATGGTCCCAGAGCTACCGCCACATTCTAAGGTCTCCCTGGACACCAAGCAGAATTGTGACCCGTCTGAAATAAAACATCCGTCAACTCAGATCCCTTGGATCTACGAAGCAGAGCCACTGGATCAAAGCTGCCCTGTTACTAGGCTTCAGTGGTAACGGAGGTGGAGTTTCCAGGCATCCATTCGGAAAACTCTGCTATCGAATCTTTCCATATGGGGACCTGGAGCCCTCTAACTGGACTTCCACTGTCCCACTGAAGGACACCTTGCTGTTTGGAGCAGCTCACAAGCTCCAGGTTCGGAAAGCCGCCAAGGCTTCTTGAGGCCACACGAGCATTCGTTGGCCATCATGGATACAAACTCCAGCGTGAGCAGACTTCTCACACTCGAAAGTCCTCAGGTGTTTGAGATCTCGAAACAGACGCTGAACATTGGAACTGTTATGGCCTCGGCACTGTACATAAGCCTAGCTTTGTTTTCAGACTTCCATCCTCACACACCTTGCCAGCAGGCCACCTATATTGGGAATTCTGGAAAAACAAAGCTGCCTTCTGCCTGCCCACCGGAAGGAAGAAATGCCCTACGGGTCTGGTCTGAATCCACAGATGAGGGTCCAGCAGCATGGCCCTCAAGTGCACCCTGATATCATAGGCCGCACTGTGAACTGATGCTCTCTCTGACACAGCCCGAGCTCCGACGTCCTGTCAGCCAGCCACATACCGCAACCCATATCCTGCAGGTGGGCACTGTCTAGGTCAGAGCCCGTCATCTCCTGCGAACCTGGGTATGCAGGTATCTGACCCCAGAAGGTAGAGCAAATCCATGTCTATGGGGGAACCTGAATCACAGCAGAGTCCTCCTCCTTCCACATGGCAGGAATGTGGAAGTTGAGATGGTTGTACTACTTTAGAGAGTGAGCCAGCTACATGGCCCATGAGACCACGCCCACTCAGGAGGGGCAGCTTGGCACAAGCAGGCATTGTGTCCATCAGTCTAAGACCAATTTAAAGCACACCCTGTTGGGGCCGGGACCTGGAAGCCAGAGAGCAGGCCTCTCGTGCCTCTTGGCCCAAATCCTAACGCTTGGTGGGGTTTTCCAGGCCACGGGACCCACAACTCCACTCTGGAATCCTTGTTTGGGCGGGACCCCTGATGTGGAAAACAGCACTCTTCCCTTCCCCAGAAAGACAGCAAACTCTTGGTAGCCGGGGAAAAACCCCAGATAGGAAGAACCTCCCATGGACCCATGTAGCAACCCTATCATTCCGAGGCCATCCTAGATATAGAGTCCAGACAGAAAAGCCTCTGCTACTGCTCCCAGGCATCCGAATTTCAAATACTGAGGAGCTGCCTTCAGGGTCTGCAGTTCGGGCCTGCCATAATTTCGCTCCTAAGTCTTCCCTGAGTTGGTGTCTGAAGACTTGGTTCCCAAAGCCGTGACCACATGCCCTCCAGGATGGCACCTCCAGAAACAAACAGCATCACTGGACCTGCTCTCCCGAGGGAACTCTGCACATCTCAGATGCCCAAACCTTCCATAATGTGAGAAACCATCAAGGCACCTAAACCCACACCAATTTCATAGGCTGCTCTGGAAAAAATGCGCAGTCTGACTGACATAATTTCAGCACCTACCTGCAGGAAGAAACGACACGTCAATGGACCTGAGTCTGCAGATTGAAACTGACATGCCCCTAGAACCTCATCCAATACCTAGCTTAGGTTTCCAGGCCCCTGTCCCTCAGGCCTGTTCTGGAAAACCAATTTATGGTCCAACGTGTGGCCCCTAGCCATACAATAGAATCCCTCTGGTCTCGAGAAGGAAACCTTGCTCTTGAGAACGGGGACCAACCCTCAGCCTAGGAGATTCCCGCATGGCCCAAGAGCCACAGCCACATTCTAAGGTCTCACTGGACACCAAGCAGCATTGGGACCCGTCAGACTGAGAACCTCTGTCAATCTGTTCACTTGGAACTTCGAACCAGAGGCAACGGATCAAAGCTGCTCTGTTCCTTGGCTGCTGTGGTAACAGGAGGTGGGGTTTCCAGGCATCCATTCGGAGAGCTCTGCTGTCGAATCTTTCCATGTGGGAGACCTCTAAGCTGACTTCCCCTGTCCCGCAGAAGGACACCTTGTTTTTTGGAGCAACTCACCAACTCCAGCTAGGATAAGCCTCCAAGGATCTTGAGGCCACCCGAGCATTCGTTGGCCATCATGGATACAAATTCCAGTGTGAGCAGACATCTCACCCTCGCCCATCCTCAGGTGCTGGAGATCTTGAAACAGCTGCTGCACATTGGAACTGTCATGCCCTTGGCACTGAACATAACCATATCTTGTGTTTTCAGATTTCGATCCTCAGAAGCTTTGCCAGCAGGCCCTCCACCTTGGGAATTCTGGAGTCACAAAGTTGCCTTCTACCTGGCCAACAGTAAGAAGAAATGTCCTACAGGTCTGCCCAAATCCCCAAATTAGCTTCCAACCACTCGGGCCACAAGGGCACCCTGATAACATCGGTCGCCCTGTGAACTAATGCTCTGTGTAACACAGCCCGAGACCCAACTTCCTGTTGGCCAGACAGATAGCGGGACCCATATCCTGCAGGTGGGAACTGCCTTGGCCCGAGCCCGTTATTTCCATCCAACCTGGGTATGCAGGTATCTGACCCCAGAAGATAGTGCAAAACACTGCCCTTGTGTGTACCTGAAGCACAACAGAGTACTCCTCCTTCCCCATGGCAGGAAAGTGGATGTTGATATGGTTGTACTACTTTCAGAGTGGGAACCACCTGAATGGCCCTTGAGACCACGCCCACTCAGAAGGGCCAAGTGGGCACAAACAGGCATTGTGACTCTTAGCCTGAGACCCCTTTCAAGCACAGCCTGTCGGGTCTGGACCAGGATCCCACAGAGAGAACCTATTGTGCCCCTAGATCCAAATCCTAACCCTTGGTGGGGTTGTCCAGGCCACGTGACCCACAACCCGTCTCTGGAATCCCTGTTTGGGCAGGACCCCTGAG
>NW_019154613.1:6082-11714 GCF_002288905.1 Enhydra lutris kenyoni | reverse complement strand
CCTGAGATGGAAAAGAGCACTCTTCCCTTCCCCCAGAAAAACACCAAACTCTTGGGAGCCTGGCAGAATCCCCAGAAAGGGAGAATATCCCATTCAGCCATGTGCTCACCCGTCCATTCCGAGACCATCCTATGTATACAGTCCAGAGAGAAAAGCCTCTGCTACTGCCTCCCAGGCACGAGAATTTCAAATCCTAATGAGCTGCTTTCAGGATCTGCACATCGGGCCTGCTATAACCTCGCCCCTAATTCTTCCCCGAGTTGCTGTCTGGAGAATTAGTTCCCAAAGCCTTGACCCCATGCCCTCCAGGATGGGACCCCCAGAACCACACCGCATCACTGGGCCTGCTCTCCCGAGAAACTCTGCCCGTCTCAGTTGCCCAAACTGTCCAGAATGGGAGAAAACTTCAAGGCACCTGAACCCACCCCAATTTCATAGGCCGCTCTGGAAAAAAAGGCACAGTATGAGACACCGTCAGCACCTACCTCAGGAAGACACACACGTCAATGGGCCTGTGTCCGAAGATTCAACTTGACATGCCCCTTGGAACTCATCCAAAACCTAGCTTAGGTTTTCAGGCTCTATCCCTCCGGCCTGTTCTGGAAAACCAATTTTTGGCCCAAAGTATGGACCCTGAGCCATACAGTAGAACCCTCTGGTCCCGAGAAGATAACTTCGCTCTTGGGAACGGGATCCCACCCACAGGCTAGGAGGTTCCTGCATGGCCCCAGAGCTACCGCCACTGTCTAAGGTCTCCCTGGACACCAAGCTGCATTGTGACCCGTCAGACTGAGAACCCCCATCAACTCAGATCCCTTGGAACTGCGAAGCAGAGCCACTGGATCAAAGCTGCCCTGTTCCTAGGCTTCAGTGGTAACGGAGGTGGAGTTTCCAGGCATCCATTCAGAGAGCTCTGCTATCGAAACTTTCCATATGGGGACCCTGGAGCCCTAAACTGGACTTCCCCTGTCACGCTGAAGGACACCTTGCTGTTTGGAGCAGCTCACGAGTTCCAGCTAAGGAAAGCCGCCAAGTCTTCTTAAGGCCACACGAGCATTCGCTGGCCATCGTGGATACAAATACCAGCGTGAGCAGACATCTCACACTCGAACGTCCTCAGGTGCTTGAGATCTCGAAACAGACGCTGCACATTGGAACTGTTATGGCCTCGGCACTGAACATAACCATAGCTTTGTTTTCAGACTTCCATCCGCACACACCTTGCGAGCAGGCCAACCATATTGGGAATTCTGGAAAAACAAAGCTGCCATCTGCCTGCCCACCGGAAGGAAGAAATGCCCTACGTGTCTGCCCAAAATCCCGACGAGGGTCCAGCAGCATGGCCCTCAAGGGCACCCTGATATCATAGGCCGCCCTGTGAACTAATGCTCTTTCTGACACAGCCCGAGCCCCGACCTCCTGTCAGCCAGCCACATAACGCCACACATATCCTGCAGGTGGGCTCTGTCTTGGTCAGAGCCCATCATCCCCTGCGAACCTGGGTATGCAGGTATCTGACCCCAGAAGGTAGTGCAAATCCCTGCCTATGGGGGAACCTGTATCACAGCAGAGAACTCCTCCTTCCTCATGGCAGGAATGTGGATGTTGAGATGGTGGTACTACTCTAGAGTGGGAGCCAGCTACAGGGCCCATGAGAACACGTCCTCTCAGGAGTGGCAGCTGGGCACAAGCAGGCATTGTGTCCCTCAGCCTGAGACCCCTTTAAAGCACACCCTGTTGGGGGCTGGACCAGGAAGCCAGAGAGCAGGCCTCTCGTGCCTCTTGGCCCAAATCCTAACCCTTGTTGGGGTTGTCCAGGCCACGTGACCCACAACCCCATCTGGAATCCTTGTTTGGTCGGAACCCCTGACGTGGAAAACAGCACTCTTCCCTTCCTCCAGAAAGACAGCAAACTCTTGGGTCCAGGGGAAAAAACCCAGAGAGGAAGAACCTCCCATGGACCCATGTAGCAACCCTGTCATTCCGAGGTATACTGGATATAGAGTCCAGAGAGAAAAGCCTCTGCTACTGCTCCCAGGCATCCGAATTTCAAATCCTGAGGAGCTGCTTTCAGGGTCTGCAGATTGGGCCTGCCATAACTTCGCTCCTAATCTTCCCCGAGTTGCTGTCTGAAGAATTGGTTCCCAAAGCCGTAACCAAATGCCCTCCAGGATGGGACCTCCAGAACCAAACAGCATCACTGGGCCTCCTCTCCCGAGGGAATTCTGCATATCTCAGTTGCCCAAACCTTCCAGAATGGGAGAAACATTCAAGGCAACTGAACTCACACCAATTTCATAGGCTGCTCTGAAATAACTGCGCAGTCTGACTGACACACCTTCAGCACCTACCTACAGGAAGAAACGCACGTCAATGGACATGAGTCTGATGATTGAACATGACATGCCCCTAGAACCTCATCCAATACCTAGCTTAGGTTTTCAGGCCTCTGTCCCTCAAGCCTGTTCTGGAAAACCAACTTATTGCCCAACGTGTGGCCCTTAGCCATATAATAGAATCCCTCTGGTCTGGAGAAGGAAACCTTGCTCTTGAGAACGGGGACCAACCCTCAGCCTAGGAGATTCCTGCATGGCCCCAGAGCCACAGCCACATTCAAAGGTCTCCAGGGACACCAAGCAGCATTGGGAACCGTCAGACTGAGAACCTCTGTCAACTCAGATCCCTTGGAACTTCGAACCAGAGGCAGCTGATCAAAGCTGCCATGTTCCTTGGCTGCTGTGATAACGCGAGGTGGGGTTTCCAGGCATCCATTCGGAGAGCTCTGCTGTCGAATCTTTCCATGTGGGAGACCTCTAACCTGACTTCCCCTGTCCCGGAGAAGGATACCTTGTTGTTTGGAGAAGCTCACAAGCTCCACCTTGGTTAAGCCTCCAAGGCTTCTTGAGGCCACCCCAGCATTCATTGGCCATCAGGGACACAAGTTCCAGTGTGAGCAGACATCTCACCCTCGCCCATCCTCAGGTGCTGGAGATCTTCCAACAGTTGCTGCACATTGGAACTGTCATGCCCTCGGCACTGAACATAACCATAGCTTGTGTTTTCAGATTTCGATCCTCACAATCTCTGCCATCAGGCCCTCCACCTTGGGAATTCTGGAGTCACAAAGCTGCCTTCTCCCTGGCCAACAGAAAGAAGAAATGTCCTACAGGTCTGCCCAAAACTCCAAATGAGCGTCCAACCACACGGCCCTCAGGGGCACACTGATATCACAGGTCGCCCTGAGAACTAATGCTCTGTGTAATACAGCACAAGACCCAATCTCCTGTCGGCCACATATAGCGTGACCCATATCCTGCTGGTGGGAACTTCCTTGGTCCGAGCCCGTTATTTCCATCCAACCTGGGTATGCAGGTATCTGACCCCAGAAGTTAGTGCAAAACCCTGCCCTTGTGTGTACCTGAAGCACAACAGAGTACTCCTCCTTCCCCATGGCAGGAAAGTCGATGTTGATATGGTTGTACTACTTTCAGTTCGGGAGCCACCTGCATGGCCCATGAGACCACGCCCACTCAGAAGGGGCAACTGGGAACAAACAGGCATTGTGACTCTTAGCCTGAGACCCCTTTCAAGCACAGCCTGTCGGGGCTGGACCAGGATCCCACAGAGAGAACCTATTGTGCCCCTAGACCCAAACACTAAACCTTGGTGGGGTTCTCCAGTCCACGTGACCCACAACCCGTCTCTGGAATTCCTGGATGGGAAGGACCCCTGATATGGAAGAGAGCACTATTCCCTACCCCAGAAAAACACCAAACTGTTGGGAGCCTGGCAGAAAACCGAGAAAGGGAGAATATCCCATGGACCCATGTGCTCACCCATCCATTCTGAGACCATGCTAGTTATACAGTCCAGAGAGAAAAGCCTCTGTTACTGCCTCACAGGCACCCGAATTTCAAATCCTGAGGAGCTGCTTTCAGTGTCTGCACATCGGACCTGCCATAACTTCGCTCCTAAGTCTTCCCTGAGTTGCTGTCTGAAGACTTGGTTCCCAAAGCCGTGACCACATGCCCTCCACGATGGGACCTCCAGAAACAAACAGCATCACTGGGCCTGCTCTCCCGAGGGAACTCTGCACATCTCAGTTGCCCAAACCTTTCAGAATGGGAGAAACCTTCAAGGCACCTGATCTCACACCAATTTCATAGGCTGCTCTGGAAAAAATGCGCAGTCTGACGCACACACCTTCAGGACATACCTGCAGGAAGAAACGCACGTCAATGGACCTGAGTCTGTAGATTGAACCTGTGATGCCCCTAGAACCTCATCCAATACCTAGCTTAGGTTTCCAGGCTTCTGTCCGTCAGGCCTGTTCTGGAAAACCAACTTATGGCCCAACGTGTGGCCCCTAGCCATAAATTAGAATCCCTCTGGTCTCGAGAAGGAAACCTTGCTCTTGAGAACGGGGACCAACCCTCAGCTTAGGAGATTCCTTCATGGCCCCAGAGCCACAGCCACATTCTAAGGTCTCCCTGGACGCCAAGCAGCATTGTGATCCATCAGAATGAGAACCTCTATCACCTCAGATCACCTGCACCTTTGAACAAGAGGCAGCGGATCAAAGCTGCCCTATTCCTTGGCTGCTGTGGTAAGGCGAGGTGGGGTTTCCAGGCATCCATTCGGAGAGCTCTGCTGTCGAATCTTTCCATGTGGGAGACCTCTAAGCTCACTTCCCCTGTCCCGCAGAAGGACACCTTGTGGTTTGGAGCAGCTCACAAGCTCCAGCTTGCATAAGCCTCCAAGGCTTCTTGAGCCTCCCGAGCATTCGTTGGCCATAATGGACACAAATTCCAGTGTGAGCATAAATCTCACCCTCGCCCATCCTCAGGTGCTGGAGATCTTGAAACTGCTGCTGCACATTGGAACTGTCATGCCTTCGGCACTGAACATAACCATAGCTTGTGTTTTCAAATTTCGATCCTCACAAGCTTTGCCAGCAGGCCCTCCACCTTGGGAATTCTGGAGTCACAAAGCTGCCTTCTACCTGGCCAACAGAAAGAAGAAATGTCATACAGGTCTACCCAAAACACCAAATGAGCGTCCAACCACTCGGCCCTCAAGGGCACCCTGATAATATAGGTCGCCCTGTGAACTAATGCTCTGCATAACACAGCCCGAGACCTAATCTCCTGTCGGCCAGCCAGATAGCGGGACCCATATCCTGCTGGTGGGAACTGCCTTGGCCCGAGACCGTTAGTACCATCCAACCTGGGTATGCAGTTATCTGACCCCAGAAGGTAATGCAAAACCCTGCCCTTGTGTGTACCTGAAGCACAATAGAGTTCTCCTCCTTCCGCATGGCAGGATAGTGGTTGTTGATATGGTGGTAATACTTTCAGAGTGGGAGACACCTGCATGGCCCATGAGAACACGCCCACTCAGAAGGGGCAACTGGGCACAAAGAGGCATTGTGACTCTTAGCCTGAGACCCCTTTCAAGCACAGCCTGTCGGGGCTGGACCAGGATCCCACAGAGAGAACCTATTGTGCCCCTAGTCCCAAATCCTAACCCTTGGTGGGGTTGTCCAGGCCACGTGACCCACAACCCATATCTGGAATCCCTGTTTGGGCAGGACCCCTGAGATGGAAAAGAGCACTCTTCCATTCCCCCAGAA
>NW_019154613.1:2150-5982 GCF_002288905.1 Enhydra lutris kenyoni | reverse complement strand
GATGGAAAAGAGCACTCTTCCATTCCCCCAGAAAAACACCAAACTCTGGGAGCCTGGCAGAATCCCCAGAAAGGGAGAATATCCCATGGAGCCATGTGCTCACCCGTCCATTCCGAGACCATCCTAGGTATACAGTCCAGAGAAAAGCCTCCGCTACTGCCTCCCAGGCACCGGAATTCAAATCCTGAGGAGCTGCTTTCATGGTCTGCACATCGGGCCTGCCATAACCTCGCCCCTAATTCTTCCCCGAGTTGCTGTCTAAAGACTTTGTTCCCAAAGCCTTGACCACATGCCCTCCAGGATGGGACCCTGAGAACCACACCGCATCACTGGACCTGCTCTCCCGAGGAAACTCTGCCCGTCTCTGTTGCCCAAACCCACCAGAATGGGAGAAACCTTCAAGGCACTGGAACCCACCCCAATTTCATAGGCCGCTCTGAAAAAAAGGCGCAGTATGAGACACCGTCAACACCTACCTCCAGGAAGACACGCACGTCAATGGGCCTGAGTCCGAAGATTCAACCTGACATGCCCCTGGGACCTCATCCAAAACCTAGCTTAGGTTTTCAAGCCTCGGTCCCTCCGGCCTGTTCTGGAAAACCAACATATGGCCCAACGTGTGGTCCCTGAGCCATACAGTAGAACCCCTCTGGTCCCGAGAAGGAACTTTGCTCTTGGGAACGGGGTCCCACCCACAGGCTAGGAGGTTCCTGCAAGGCCCCAGAGCTACCGCCACGTTCTAAGGTCTCCCTGGACACCAAGCAGCATTGTGACCCGTCAGACTGAGAACCTCCGTCAACTAGATCCCTTGGAACTGCGAAGCAGAGCCACTGGAACAAAGCTGCCCTGTTCCTAGGCTTGAGGGGTAACGGAGGTAGAGTTTCCAGGCATCCTTTCGGAGAGCTCTGCTATCGATTCTTTCCATATGGGGACCCTGGAGCCCTCTAACTGGACTTCCCCTGTCCCTCTGAAGGACACCTTGCTGTTTGGAGCAGCTCAAAAGCTCCAGCTTCGGAAAGCGGCCAAGGCTTCTGGATGCCGCACGAGCGTTCGTTGGCCATCATGGATACAAATTCCAGCGTGAGCAGACATCTCACACTCGATCGTCCTCAGGTGCTTGAGATCTCGAAACAGACGCTGCACATTGGAACTGTTATGGCCTCGGTACTGAACATAAGCATAGCTTTGTTTTCAGACTCCGTCCACATACACCTTGCCAGCAGGCCATCCATATTGGGAATTCTGGAAAAACAAAGCTGCCTTCTCTCTGCCCACTGGAAGGAAGAAATGCCCTACAGGTCTGCCCAGAATCCCCAGATGAGGGTCCAGCAGCATGGCCCTCAAGGGCACCCTGATATCATAGGCCGACCTGTGAGCTGATGCTCTGTCTGACACAGCCCGAGCCCCGGCCTCCTGTCAGCCAGCCACATAGCGCGACCCATATCCTGCAGGTGGGCTCTGTCTTGGTCAGAGCCCGTCATCTCCTGCGATCCTGGGTATGCAGGTATCTGACCTCATCAGGTAGCTCAAATCCCTGCCTATGGGGGAACCTGAATCACAGCAGAGTACTCCTCCTTCCTCATGACAGGAAGGTGGATGTGGAGATGGTTGTACTACTCTAGAGTGGGAGCCAGCTACATGGCCTATGAGACCACGCCCACTCAGGAGGGGCAGCTGGGCACAAGCAGGCCTTGTGACCCTCAGCGTGAGACCCCTTTAAAGCACACCCTGTTCGGGTCTGGACCAGGAAGCCAGAGAGCAGACCTCTCGGGCCTCTTGGCCCAAATCCGCACACTTGGTGGGGTTGTCCAGACCACGTGACCCACAACCCCACTCAGTAATCCTTGTTTGGGCGGGACCCCTGAAGTGGAAAACAGCACTCTTCCCTTCCCCCAGAAAGACAGCAAACTCTTGGGAGCCGGGGAAAAACCCAGATAGGAAGAACCTCTGATGGACCCATGTAGCAACCCTATCATTCCGAGACCATCCTGACTATAGAGTCCGGACAGAAAAGCCTCTGCTACTGCCCCCAGCATCCGAATTGCAAATCCTGAGTAGCTGCTTTCAGGGTCTGCAGATCGGGCCTGCCATAACTTCGCTCCTAAGTCTTCCCCGAGTTGGTGTCTGAAGACTTGGTTCCCAAAGTCGTGACCACATGCCCTCCAGGATTGGACCTCCAGAACCAAACAGCATTGCTGGTCCTGCTCTACCGAGGGAACTCTGCACATCTCACTTGCCCAAACCTTCCAGAATGGAGAATCGTTCAAGGCACCTGAACCCACACCAATTTCATAGGCTGCTCTGGAAAAAATGCGCAGTCTGACTGACACACCTTCAGCACCTACCTGTAGGAAGAAACGCACGTCAATGCACCTGACTGACGATTGAACCTGATATGCCCCTAGAACCTCATCCAATACCTAGCTTAGGTTTTCAGGCGTCTGTCCCTCAGGCCTGTTCTGGAAAACCAACTTATGGCCCAACGTGTGGCCCCTAGCCATACAATACAATCCCTCTGGTTTCGAGAAGGAAACCTTGCTCTTGAGAACGGGGACCAACCCTCAGCCTAGGAGATTCCTGCATGGCCCCAGAGCCAGAGCCACATTCTAAGGTCTCCCTGGACACCAAGCAGCATTGGGACCCGTCAGACTGAGAACCTCTGTCAACTCAGATCCCTTGGAACTTCGAACCAGAGGCAGCGTATCAAAGCTGCCCTGTTCCTTGGCTGCTGTGGTAACAGGAGGTGGGGTTTCCAGGCATCCATTCGGAGAGCTCTGCTGTCGAATCTTTCCATGTGGGAGACCTCTAAGCTGACTTCCCCTGTCCCGCAGAAGGACACCTTGTGGTTTCGAGCAGCTCACAAGCTCCAGCTTGGTTAAGCCTCCAAGGCTTCTTGAGGCCACCCGAGCATTCGTTGGCCCTCATGGATACAAATTCCAGTGTGAGCAGACATCCCACCCTCGCCCATCCTCTGGTGCTGGAGATCTTGAAACACCTGCTGCACATTGGAACTGTCATGCCCTCGACACTGAACATAACCATAGCTTGTGTTTTCAGATTTCGATCCTCACAAGCTTGGCCAGCAGACCCTCCACCTTGGGAATTCTGGAGTCACAAAGCTGCCTTCTACCTGGCCAACAGAAAGAAGAAATGTCCTACAGGTCTGCCCAAAACCCCAAATGATTGTCCAACCTAACGGCCCTCAAGGGCACCCTGATATCATAGGTCGCACTGTGAACTAATGCTCTGTGTAACACAGCCCGAGACCCAATCTCCTGTCGGCCAGCCAGATAGTGGGACCCATATCCTGCTGGTGGGAACTGCCTTGGCCCGAGCCCGTTATTTCCATCCAACATGGTTATGCAGGTATCTGACACCAGAAGGTAGTGCAAAACCCTGGCCTTGTGTGTACCTGAAGCACAACAGAGTACTCCTCCTTCCGCATGGCAGGAAAGTGGATGTTGATATGGTGGTACTACTTCCAGAGTGGGAGCCACCTGCATGGCCCATGAGACCACGCCCACTCCTGAGGGGCAACTGGGCCCAAACAGGCATTGTGACTCTTAGCCTGAGACCCCTTTCAAGCACAGCCCGTCGGGGCTGGACTAGGATCCCACAGAGAGAACCTATTGTGCCCCTAGACCCAAATCCTAACCCTTGGTGTTGTTGTCCAGGCCACGTGACCCACAACCTGTCTCTGGAATCCCTATATGGGCAGGACCCCTGAGATGGAAAAGAGCACTCTTGCCTTCCCCCAGAAAAACACCAAAGTATTGGGAGCCTGGCAGAATCCCCAGAAAGGGAGAATATCCCATGGACCCATGTGCTCACC
>NW_019154613.1:0-2050 GCF_002288905.1 Enhydra lutris kenyoni | reverse complement strand
TGGGGAGCCTGGCAGAATCCCCAGAAAGGGAGAATATCCCATGGACCCATGTGCTCACCCGTCCATTCCGAGACCATCCTAGGTATACAGTCCAGAGAGAAAAGCCTCTGCTACTGCTCCCAGGCATCCGAATTTCAAATCCTGAGGAGCTGCTTTCAGGGTCTGCACATCGTGCCTTCCATAATCGCCCCTTATTCTTCCCCGAGTTGCTGTCTGAAGACTTCGTTTCCAAAGCCTTGACCACATGCCCTCCAGGATGGGACCCCCAGAACAACACCGCATCAGTGAGACTGCTCTCCCGAGGAAACTCTGCCCATCTCAGTTGCCCAAACCATCCAAAATGGGAGAAACCTGCAAGGCACCTGAACCCACCTCAATTTCATAGGCCGCTCTGGATTAAATGCACAGTATGAGACACCGTCAGCACCTACCTCCAGGAAGACACCCACGTCAATGGGCCTGAGTCCGAAGATTCAACCTGACATGCCCCTAGGACCTCATCCAAAACCTAGCTTAGGTTTTCAGGCCTCTGTCCCTCCGGCCTGTTCTGGAAAACCAACATATATCTCAACGTGTGGTCCCTGAACCATACAGTAGAACCCCTCTGGTCCCGAGAAGGAAACTTTGCTCTTGGGAAAGGGGTCCCACCCACAGGCTAGGAGGTTCCAGCATGGCCCCAGAGCTAACGCCACATTTTAAGGTCTCCCTGGACACCAAGCAGCATATTGACCCATCAGACTGAGGACCTCCGTCATCTCAGATCCCTTGGAATTGCGAAGCAGAGCCACTGGATAAAAGCTGCCCTATTCCTAGGCTTCAGTGGTAACGGTGGTGGAGTTTCCAGGCATCCATTCAGAAAGCTCTGATATCGAATCTTTCCATATTGGGGGCAATGGAGACCTCTAACAAGACTTGCCCTGTCCCGCTGAAGAACACCTTGCTGTTTGGAGCAGCTCACAAGCTCCAGCTTCGAAAAGCCGCCAAAGCTTCTTGAGGCCGCACGAGCATTCGTTGGCCATTATGGATACAAATTCCAGCGTGAGCAGACATCTCAAACTCGATCGTCCTCAGGTGCTTGAGATCTCGAAACAGACGCTGAACATTCGAACTGTTATGGCCTCAGCACTGAACATAAGCATAGATTTGTTTTCAGACTTCCATCCTCACACTCCTTTACAGCAGGCAATCCATATTGGGAATTCTGGAAAAACAAAGCTGCCTTCTGCCTGCCCACCGGAAGGAAGAAATGCCCTACGGGACTGCCCAGAATCCCCCGATGAGGGTCCTGCAGCATGGCCCTCAAGGGCACCCTGATATCATAGGCCGCCCTGTGAACTGATGCTCTGTGTGACACAGCACGAGCCCCGGCCTCCTGTCAGCCAGCCACATAGCGCGACCCAAATCCTGCACGTGGGCTCTGTCTTGGTCAGAGCCCGTCATCTCCTGCGAACCTGGGTATGCAGGTATCTGACCCCAGAAGGTAGCGCAAATCCCTGCCTATGTGGGAACCTGAATCACAGCAGAGTACTCCTCCTTCCTCATGGCAGGAATGTGGATGTGGAGATGGTTGTACTAGTCTAGAGTGGGAGCCAGCTACATGGCCCATGAGACACGCCCACTCAGGAGGGGAAGCTGCGCACAAGCAGGCATTGTTCCCTCAGCCTGAGACCCCTTTAAAGCACACCCTTATATGGGCTGGACCAGGAAGCCAGAGAGCAGACCTCTCGTGCCTTTTGGCCCAAATCCTAACCCTTGGTGGGGTTGTCCAGGCCACGTGACCCACAACCCCACTCTGGAATCCTTGTTTGGGCGGGACCCCGGACGTGGAAAACAGCACTCTTCCCTTCCCCCAGAAAGACAACAAACTCTTGGGAGCCGGGGAAAAACCCCAGATAGGAAGAACCTCCCAGGGTCCCAGGTAGCAACCCTATCATTCCGAGGCCATCCTAGATATAGAGTCCGGACAGAAAAGCCTCTGCTACTGCTCCCAGGCATCCGAATTTCAAATCCTGAGGAGCTGCTTTCAGGGTCTGCAGATCGGGCCTGCCAT
>NW_019154612.1:0-15684 GCF_002288905.1 Enhydra lutris kenyoni | reverse complement strand
TAGAAGGTGTTTATGTGTTTGGGCCAGGGCCTGCTACACAGTGTATCTTCCTTAAGTATTGTTGCTGTCCCCTGTCCCTGGAACCTGTTAGTTCCAGGTAAAACCTCTTCTCCCCTAGCATTCCCCGGACTCCCATGGCTACATTAGGGCACTTGTCCTGTGTCCCATCTGTAAGCCCCTGCCTATCAGATACGAAAGCGGGGCAGGAACGGATTCTGTTGATCTCAATACCCCTGCCCAGGCCGACTCTCACCTATTTCCCTGCCCCGCCCCCGCCCTGTCCCAACAACAAGTCCATGAAAGCACAGTTTAGCGCTGTGGTTTCCCTCCAGCTAAGCCCAGGTTTCTTCTCTCCCTTAGTGAAGCAGGAATAAGAGAAAACTAAAAACTTTCATTTTTTTGTTCCATCTAGAGAGTGAATGATTTCTCGAGGAGGTCATTGAGACTTTCCAGAACTCAGTGAGCAGAAAGATGCTGCACGTCCTGCTGACTGACCATGAAGCCTGGAGAGATTCGTGGCTGTGGCCACTTTGTCCAGGTAACCCCCTGGCCCCAGATGCCCCAAGATGGTCACCCACGTCTCTGCGGGACAGAGTCCTGGGTTGGGGTTGAGCATGTTCCTTCTCGACAGTCCATGAGGAACATGTCTTCCATGACAATCACTGGCAGTTAATGGCCTCGAATTAAGGAGAGGCGAAACCTGCAGAGGGCAGGTTATGAGACCTTGGGCTTTAACCTAAAGCTGACCCTTCTCTGCCTTGATGTGTTCATCTGTTCAATTTTATCATGAGGAAATGAAGACAATGTGTGTAACGTCCCTAGCATAGTGATGACACATAGTTGGTACCCATTAATGTTAAGTCTTTAGAGGATTGCCGAGAAGTGACGGGGGTCAAGGTTCTTCTTCCTGGAGATGAGGGCCAAGCATGACTTCCTCTGGGACCAGTCACAAGAAGGCCGATGCCTCAGACTGTGGCCCTGGGGATTCGGACTAGAGCCTTCCCTCCACACCTGAGCAGTTCCATGATCATGCAGCAGGATCCTGCGAGCCCATGACGTGGAGAGGCTGGAGTGGAATTGGACTGAGCTGGTTGGATCCTGACTCTCTCTCTCTGCCCAGCCCTGGAGCTCTCTGGGTCTGTGTGTCTGGGAGTGTCAGATTGGGCATTTGTTCCATGGTAACAGTAATTCAATCTGAGAAGATCGTGGCCAGGGCCTTCATGTGAATTGCGAGGTGAAAGTTGGAGAACCAAGGGCAGTCATCCTGTCCAAGGTACCAGGAGGCTTAGACCAGGGCCAGAGATGACAATCAGGATGGACAAGGGGGCCTCTAGGTTGGAGGACTAGGTAGTCTTGGGCAGCGGGTCTGGGACTGAGGGAAGCCTTAGAGCGCACACTTGAGGAGACCAGGGACCTAGCAGAGGTCCTGTGATTGGGACAGGGGACATTCCTTCCCTCCCTCCTTTGATCTCCTCACCACCAGACATACGGGGCCATAGGGGGTGTTTCTTCCATACCTGGCCTGGGATCTCGGGGTCTTGACTACCATTTGGAAGCGCCTTTCTTCTACACAGAGCAGCTCCAGACCAATAGGAGGCAGTGTGACTTTGTGACAACTTCCAGCTCCACAGGGGGAAGCTGCCAATTGTGTACCTTTGAGGGATTCTGAACCTCAGAGGTCCCCACCAAAGAGGAAAGTACTTCCTCTGCTAGCTGCCAGAATGCAGGTCATTTCCGGCTGTGTGATTCATAGAGAAGGTTCACGAAGTCTCCTGCGTCTTTAAGAGAGGTTGTAATCTTGCACATGGCCTTGGTGTACCAGCTAAGGTATGAGTTATGCTGGTGACACCTGTGAGGTCGGGGGTGCTGGTGGTGGCTCGGGAGTCGGTGACATGAGCTAGAGAGTCTGAGGTGAACCAGGGTTGTGGGTGTCCTGGCTCTCAGTCAGTTGGGGCAGTGGCTGGGCCCCATCTGAGGACAGCAGGCTTGGGAGGAAGAGCTGGTGTCAAGCAAAATGGTCACTAAGGTCCTTTCTAGCTCTGAAGATTTCTTTTTTCTTTTTAATTCCAAGTACCCAGAGTTAACCAAAGTGCAAAGTCTGAGGGCACAATCCCTAAGGTCGCCCCTACTTTCGGCACCAGCTGCAAATTCGGGGGTCCCCAAGCGCCCCTGAGATTGGATGATTCCCTGGAAGCATTCACAGAGCTTGTCTAGAGCTGTCCCTCAGTTACGCTGTGTGACAGGGGAGGATACAGCTTCCTGTCAGCCAGGAGAGAGACACTTGGGGCAGAGTCTGGGAGGGTTTCCAGTCCAAAGCTTCCATCGTCCTCAGGAGGACTTACTGTCCTGTATCCAGTGTGTGACAGTGCACGGGGAGCTTTTCCCACCAGGATGCTCACACTGTGCAAGTAAGCAATTACTGTGACACTTATTAAAATGGTCAAGAAGACTTAATTCAAGCCATAGGTGTCAAGAGTGATGTCATAGGGGAGAGAGATTGGGCTCATCTTGGAACAGAGTGAAGACCGGTAGGGATTTATAGTCAAGGAGCAGGGCAGGGGCAGGGGATGGGAAATCACTAAGAGGAGACATCATGGTGGGGGGATTCCTGCTAATCTGATCCAACAGGGTTCTCATTCAGACTGGGCACGACAGGCTGTCAAAGACAGGGCACAGAAGACCAAGGTCAAGGCGCAGTCAGGAGGAGGCTCATGAGAGCCCGGGTAACATGTTTTCCAGGAGAGAGTATTTTTCAGCCTGAACCTCAAGACAGAGTTTTACTGGGGCTCAATTCCATCTGCCTGCATGGCTGGCCTATCGCCTTCTGCTCTCCGGGGAGGCCAGTTTCTAGATCCTCCATGGTCACAACTGACAGCTCATGACCCAAGGACTCCATCTTCTTGTCAGGGTGTCCCGAGGCCAACGGCCCAGGCAAGGGAAGACAGTCGTATCGTTCTAGGACCCTTAACATCCTAGGTGGGTCCTAGAGCTCACTTCCCAGTGCCCAGGGCGAGAGCAGACCTCTGTGGGGAAGTTCATCCCTCAGTACACACGATGTTTCTCCGAACGAAGGTTTTCCCACTCCAACCACACTTCCCTTTCTTCATCTGCAGAGTTTCTAGTCTACAGACACTGTGGTACTGACTGTGGGGCCCTGTCCTTGACTGCGAGGCCGTCTTCCTCCAATAGCCACTATTTAAGAGCCTCTGAGGATGACATGGACTTATTTACTCCCCGACTGGTGTGTGTTATGGAGCGTGAGCAGTGTGCGGAATGTGTGCAACATTGCAGGAAGGATTCTTTGCATTTGTAAAACTCTTTTCCATTTGATTTACAGTAAAAGTTCTGTGGTGTATGGAGGTTAGAGCAAATGGAGCCCATTTTCTGGATAAGCTTCTCCTAATCCCTTGACCTTCCCTGTTACAGAGAGGAGGCAGAAGCCCTACGTGAAGGTCTGAACGAGCTGCAAAAGAGCCGTGGATACGGAGGCCGGCAAGCAGCTGGCTAGGGAGAGGTTTCTGCATCAGTTTCCCCAGTTGAATGTAGAGCTTGAGGAGCGCCTAAGAAAGCTCCAAGAGCTTGCAGATGAGGTGGACAGGGTACCTAGTGGCTGCACCATCGCCAACGTAGTAGCCGGCTCCGCTGGTGTTGTGTCTGGCCTCCTGAGCATCCTTGGTCTGGGCCTGGCTCCTGTGACAGCAGGGGCCAGTCTGGCACTCTTGGCAACTGGAATGGGGCTGGGAGCAGCAGCCACTGTGACCCAGGTGTCTACCAGCCTCGTGGAAGATTCAAGCGAGTCGTCCGCAGAAACCCAAGCCAACCTGACATCAACTGATTTTGACAAAGGGCAGGTTGTTGAAATGGTTCTGCGTGACCGCATACCCCAGATTTATTCCTTAGCAGATAAACGCTTTAGAGCCCTATAAAACATTGCAAAGAATATTCGTGCCATCAAGCTAGTCAAAGTCAAACCTTGCCTTGTAGTCAATGCTAGGAGCCTCATGACAGCTCTGAGTGTCTCAGTTCGAGGTGGCCGGCAGGTGCAGAAAGCTTTTGGGGGCCCTGCTCTGGCAATGACCAAAGGAGCCCGGATCATGTGTGCGGCCACCGCAGGTCTCTCCCTTGCAATGGGTGTGGTCAACCTCGTGAAAGACTCAGAACACTTGAGAAAAGAAGCAAAGACAGAGTCAGCTGAAGACATGAGGCAGCAGGCCCGGGAGCTGGAGAGCAAGTTGGAGAAGCTCAGCGAGATCTATGAAATTCTGAAGGAGGGCCCAACTCCGTGATCCCCGAGCAGGGCGGGGAGCAGGGACATGTGTGGGACAATGACATGGAGGTGCCTTATTCGAAGGGGGAAAAGTGCCAAATAAAGCTTCTGTGTTGGGGGGTTGAGGAGTTTGGCATTTCTGAAGCTGAGCCAGTGAGGGAGGGGTTAATGCAGGGTGGGCAGGGGGAGTCAAAGAGTGGAAGGAACAAGGAACCTGGAATAAGGAAGGAGGGGACAGACAGGGGATGGGACTAAAGGGGACGCAGGGGACGTAGATCAAGAGAGTTGTGGAGGAACAAGCAATGGGAAGGCCAGGAATAATAAAGTTAGAAGTGTTGGACTATGTGAGAAGACGACATGTTTGATTCTGTCATCTTTTTTTTTTTTTTAAGATTTTATTTATTTGACAGAGAGATGGAGAGAGAGCACAAGTAAGCAGAGCAGCAGGCAGAGGGAGACAGAGAAGCAGGCTGCTGAGCAGGGAGCCCGATGTGGGTCTCGATCGCAGGACCCTGTAATGACACCTGAGCTGAAGGCAGACGCCAGACCAACTGAGCCACCCTGGTACCCCTGATTTTGTCATCTTCATACTTAGTTCTGAGCCTTTCTGAAGTAGGATTTGACCAGGGATCTGAGCAAAGACCAATAAGGCTGTCCACAGGGTGACGCTGGCAGCTGGGTCACAAGTGACCCCGATCCGTGGCTCCCCTTCCACGTCCCATGAGTGACCAGGTGCCGTCAGCATGGACGCAGTGCCCTCAGGTGTCGGTCTCTGCCAGCCACTCTGATGGCTTCAGAAGTCCTCGGTGTCCCATGTCCAGTTTGCAGCCCCTACTCCGGCCACCCCCGCCCTGGTCCCTAGACAGAGGGAGACCCGGCAGGTGGGGTCCCTGCTCTGAAACACGAGTCCTAAGGTCCAGCAGGGCTGAGCCCAGCATGTGTCCCCACGGGATGGAGAGACGGGGTGGGGGTGCTGATCGTGAGGCCCCGTCTACTGACTGTCCCAGCCACCGTCTGATGGTGCTGTGGCGTCAGCCGGACACATCCCTCCGCAGTGTGAGGGGGACTCTCCAGCTGAGCCAGGGTCACTGTCCCCAAGGGCTGACATGGCTTATTGACCAGAGATGTTGCCCGAGACCCCGACTCTGGAACTGCGGTCATCCTGGGTGACTTTCCTTGTGATCCTTGGAGGTCAAGAGGAGCCTGATTTTATAGCCGCTAGATCATTTGGGTCCCCAGGTGGGGTGGACTCGGCACTGGTCCCTGCAGGTCAGAGACACCGAATCCTCACCTGAGGGGCCTGTAGCCCCTGCCTGGCTGCCGCCCCGCGGGGCCGTGATCCCGGAGCCCGGCAAGGCCACCCACTTCGAGGACATGACACATAGGCATGAGACCCTTGGGCCGCAGCTCCCAGGGAAGTCGTGTTGTGCTCTGCATCTCACGGTGGTTCCATCACGGCAGCAGGCGAACCGCCAGCTCGGGAAACGGAGAACAATCAGGAGGAAGGGAGTTCACTCGACAATGAGCAACAAGGAACCGAGGAAGGCGATGTGGACAAAACAGAACTTCAACCACGTGTTCGAGGTCCCAGTGTCAGCGTGGCCTTGACTTTTGGCTCCTTCCCTGAGTGGCAGGACCCAAGCCACCACCTGTCCCCTCACCTGGCTTTCCCATCTGCCAATTCAGGCCAACCTCCCGGGCCACCCATGGGGTGATCATCACAAACCTTGGGGTGCGATTCTTGGGTCATCATTCTGTCACTCTATCCCTCCCTCAATGCTGGGGAGGAGACATGATGCCCGGGGACACTTGCCCGGATGGGAGGGTCAGGTTGGCTTCCCTGTGTGCAGGTGCAAAGCCCACTGCTGTCCAGAATCTGCACGCCTCACAAGTCGTGTGGCCCTTCCTTCTTGGCTTCTGTGTCTGTGCAGGGGGCCGGTATCTCCCAGAGCTTCTGTAGGAACCAGACAGGACTGCGTGGACGGGGCCCGCCCAGCGCCTGGTGCTTCCCCAGCTCTGTCCACTGTTGAAAACAGCAGCGGTTCCTCAGCTGTCTTCTGCAAGCGTCTGCAGCCTTGCAAGGGGCACTTGGCCACCAAGCGCGGGCGTCCTGGGGCTGTCCTGGCATCAGGGACAAGTCTAGAGAGACCTGATTAGATCCCAAGGGTGGAAGGGAAGACACGGACATGGTGACCAGAAAAGGGGATTTTGGCCTTCCCTCTGGTGCCGTGGGAGCGGAGTAGATCAACAGGGACTCTGCCAGGGAGGCTGCTGGAGGGCTTCTCGGAAGAGGTGATGCTCGAGTTGGGCTCTGAAGTTTGAGCCTGATTTTTCCAGGTGGTGAAGCAGGTACTCCTGGCAGGAGGATCTGCATCAGCAAATGCCTGGAAGCCCCTGGTGGCATTTAGTGGCTGCCACATGGCAAGTTCGCAGTGAGCACCTGGTGTGTTGGGGACAGGGAGGTGAATAAGGCAGGCATGCCGGTGGGGGGTGCGGTGGGAGGACGGAGAGGAGGAGCTGGGAACAAGCCCTGGGGTGGTGTTAGTGGGTGGGGGAGACATTTGCTGAGGGTCCCACAGTATGTCAGTGGCAGGAAGGGCTGAGGGGAGAAGGACCTGGCATGTCAGGTGTGGGCTTGTTCCTTTGAGGGAGTCAGGACAGCCGAGGGTGGACAGATGAGTAGGACCAGCCCGGACATGTCTGTTTCCTCACGAGCTGCTGGGAGTGGACACTTTCAGTTTCCCTTCAGGTCCCCGATATATCTGGGCCCCGAGGTGTGGTTATTGCCCAGACACACACCCGGGTCCACACAGGCACGAACCCCTGGATGTGTCTCAGCTTCGAGGATGATGTCTGGGTGAGCTTGGGGCTGGGGCCCTGCCCATGGACTCCCCCTCCAAACAGCTCCATCAGGAAAGGATCGCGTGTTGTCACGATTTTGTCGATGAGGGGGAACCTGCAGCTCCAGCCCCAGGTAACCCGCAGAGCAGGGACACAGCCCGGATTTGTAGCCGGGTTTGTCCGACTGCTTCTCCCCTCCCCCTGTGCCCCCAAAACAGGGGAGATGGAGGGGGGCACTGCTCAGCTCGTGTTGCAGACTACGTGTGACCGAGCAGGCGACCCCAGATGGAAGGCGGATGTCGGGGTGCTCATGCCTTCGGGGAATTTGGGAGGAAGCAGAGCAGGTGGATGGCAGGTGAGGCAGAGCCTCTGGGCCACCCCCAGCAAAGGATTTCCTTTTGAGGTACAAGGACTCAGGGTTGTGTTCCCCACTGTGTCTCTGAGTGTCTGCGCAGTGTCCAGCCTGCAGGGTGCCTGAGGCCTGACAGGGAGTGACTGGCCCAGGGTGCCATGACCGTGACCATGACCATGACTGGGAGACAGAGCAGGGAGATGTCTGGGTTTTGCTCCCTGCCCCCCACTGGGGCCTCTGTTCCACCCACTGTGGGGCAGGAAGAGAAGAGGTCGGCCTGTGTGCTCGCAGCAGAGGGAAGAGAGGGACTGGGGTGAGAAGTGTCACACTGCAGCGTGGTCCAGCCTTCGAATCTGAAAAGACCAAACTGTAGACTCCTGGGGTTGATGATAAGGGTGTGAACTTAGATCTGTGTGTTTGCCCGCAGAGGTAAACCTAGAAGACTTCGGGTTGTAAAAATCTCATTTCTTACCAAACACCTGCTTCAGGAGGCCTGGTCTTCCCTTCTGCCCTGTCTGCCGACCCACCGTGTGAGTCTGGGTGAGTCCCTTCCCTGGGGATTCTCTGTTCCCATCTCTTAAGAACTTGGCTTCAGTCTTTTCCTGGGGATTCCCAGGCTCTGTCGTGTTTCGTGGTCGCTCAGCTTTTGCTGGTCCATGGATTGCGGGTGGGGCCTCCTGGCCCCTCGCTGTAGTCTGACTTTGTTCATGGCGTCCTATGCAATTTTTAGCTGTTAATAGGGCAGATAGCTGAATCTTTCCCTTTATGGCATCTGGAATTTGCATCTTGATTAGAAAAGTTTCTCCAACTCTACATTATTTTTTAAAAATATTTTCCCCAGGATATTTGAAGCTTTTTCCTTCTAGTTTACACTTAGGTCCTGTTGGGATTGACTGACTGATTGATTTTGTGCAAGTCTTTTGGTTTTTCCTTCTCCTCCTCCCACTCCTCCCTCTCTCCTCGCCTTTCTCCTCCCCTTCTTCCTTGTCCCCTTTTCTTTTCTTTTTTTTTTTTAAAGATTTTATTTATTTGACAGAGAGAGAGATCACAAGTAGGCAGAGAGGCAGGCAGAGAGCTGAGCAGAGAGCCAGATGCGGGGCTCGACCCCAAGACCCCGGGGATCATGACCTGAGCCAAAGGCAGAGGCTTAATCCACTGAGCTACCCAGATGCCCCAGGACACCCATGTTTTACTGCAATTTCCTCTTCCTCTTTCTCTTCACATAAACAATACTATGGCGGGAGCATGAAGACGTGAGGAAATAAATGGAAATGCCCAGAAATCTGGGAGGACTGTCCAAAGCACATTAAATCAGGAGGGGAATTCGTGTGAAATCTGAGGCGTGGTCTTATTTGTTCTTGGCCACGATAAGCTTTTCATCAGGATAGACAAGAAAACAAGTGGAATTGCTCAGCGGGAGTGGAGCTGGGTGTGTTGTGCTCCCACACCTTAGCTCTGAGCCCAGCTCAGGGTTCCCTGGGAGGCCCTGGAACAGGAGTTGTGGCAGGGAATAGGCAGGGCCCCGCCAGTGCTCAGAGCCAACAGAGGAGGACACGCAGAGGACTGCGGTCAGGACAGCACACACTGAAGGGGAAGCCAGATGCACCATGGGGAAGATGGCAGGGGAAGCAGTGGTTGAGTGGGGCCTCTCAGCACAGGTAAACTTTTACAAGGTGAGGAAGGTGGGGAAAGGCATTTGGGGGGGGGGGGCAGTCTAAACAATGGCCTGGAGGCTGAGGTGTGATGAGAAGCAAGGAGGGGCTCAAGGCTGGGTCAGTCTGTAGAACCTGTGACTCTTGATCTCAGGGCCCTGTGTGAGTTCAAGCTCTACGTTGGGCATGGAGTCTACTTAAAATAAAAGTTAAAAAAAAAAAAAAAAAAAAAAGACAAGCAGGGAAGTAAGGTGTCCTTGAGTGTGCCCCAACCAAGGCAACACAGAATCAGGGAACAGTGAGGAAAACAGGAGCAGGATCATTAGGGAACTGGGGCGGGGGCAGGCTAAGGACTTTGAACCCGGTCCTGTCCTTGGCTCCCCTTTCCTCCCTGCCCGAGGAGCCTGCCTGCAGCCATTCCTGGGAGACGCTTTGGTGAGATTCTCTGTCCTGCTGCCTCCGGAGAGGCATTAGCCAGAGCCGGTGGGGATGGGAGGTGGGGATGGGGGGTGGGGATGGGAGGGCTCTGTGTCCTGTCCGGGCCACGCAGGTGGGCAGGGATGGCTAGACCCTATATCTGTAGAAGGGTGGCGTTCACGCTGATTATTCTCGTTGAACCTACATTATCATCCCACTTTTCTTAGAGAACTTACTTTATCAACCACCGAGGTTTTTCCCATGCTGCCACTTGTCACATCAGGAGTCAGGCTGATTTCCTATGGGTACCCGATCCACTGGTTCTCATCATCTTGAACATGGTGGTGCCAGAAACCAGCCCATTATTGGGGTGAGCTGTTACTGCTCTAAAGGGACTTCCACTTTCTTAAAATTAAAAAAGAAATCAAATAAGCACAAATGGTTAGAACAAATCCATTAGTCCCGAGGGCTCTGCTCACCCACTTTCCCAATTAAAAACAATCACTTTAAATGTGTTGCTTTTCCTTTAGGTGGTTAATCAGTATCTTTATATGATATTCCTACACTAGGAGAACAGAATAGGTGAGCGTGTAGGCTCTGGAGACAGGGAGTCTGGATTTGAATTCTGGCTCTGGCACTAGCTGGGTGCTTTAGGTCAATTACCTACCCTTTCTGGGCTTCAGTTCCTTTTCTTACAGAGTCATGGTGAGAACTAATGTATGGGTCGATGTGTCCAAATCACTTAGAACGGTGCCTGGTGCAAAGTAGATAGTCACCCACCACGATAGCTAACTTCATTCCCTTGATTTTTAAATTGCAATATGAGCGAGCTACTTATTTCTTCTAGGGCAGAGAATGATTTCACTTATTTTTATGCTTTTTCTTACACACTTCCCCACCTTGTCCTAATATCATTCTATCACTAAGTTTATGTCCTCAGTTAGAAAGCTTTCTAGTCGTAAGCCATTTACTTACACCTCTGTTTCTTTCTTTCTTTTTTTCTTACCTCTTCATTTCCTAGCTTCTCAATTGTAGCTGGTATTTTTGGGCTCCTCACTTTATAAAATGAGGATATTAATCCTCCCCCTCTCTTCAGTGCTGCAGCTCCCAACTTCTATCATTGTACATTGATTTACATATTGGCAACAAGCGCATTTGGTTCTCATATTTAAATGGTCTCTTTTGTTCTAGAAGTTAAAACTCACACAAGAAGGTTACATATGTGTGATGTTTTCAGTGTTGTTTACTGTAAAGCTAACTTGTGAAATATGGTTGTACATGGTTTTTTTTGTTTTGTTTTGTTTTAAGATTCTTATTAATTTGTCAGAAAGTGAGAGTGAGGCAACAGGCAGAGGGAGAAGCAGGCTCCCCATTGAGCGAGGAGTCTGATGTGGGACAAGATCTCCGGACCCTGGGATCCTGACCTGAGCTGAAGGCAGACTCTTAACCCACTGAGCCACCCAGGCACCCCGGTACATGCTTTCTTTTTCTTTCTTCTTTTTATATATGCTTTCTTGTACAGCTTTAGTTTTTCCTGAATTCCTAATTGCCTTTTTTTTTTCTACTCCTTGCACTGTTACCTTCAATGTTTCCTCAATTTCTTTTGAAAAGTCCATTATATAAGATATTATATCATTTATATTATTATAAGTCCCCTTTCCCCATAGAACTCTTCACTTCTTACTCCATTCTGGGCTGCTGCTCTCTAGGCCTGCTGCATGCCCAGCTGTATTCCTTGCGTTCCTTTCTGTCCATGTTAATGTTCCTGTTTCCTGGACCTCACATCTTTCTGTCTCTTGGTTTCTTGGTCACTATCCTCTACCCCACCCCATAAACACATGAACTTTTTTTTTTTTTCCTGCAGCTCTTTCTTAAGTAATTTTCTAAGAAATGATAGCATTGGTAACTTGTCATTCCCCATTTAGATCCATTTCTTCCGTCACCTTTTTGTTTTATTTTCTGGAAGTTTTCCTTGACTATTCCAACCTTTTCCTAGACTTCTTTAGTTTGTCAATCACTTTTTGAGTCCCAAGAGCCCTTTCTTGGTCTATTATTGTTATTATTATTATTTTACTTTTTCAGTGCATCGTGTTCTCATTTTATGAAGACAACACCTTTCTAATCTCCCTGAGGACATTGGGTCAAGGTTTAAAAAATCATTTTCTATAATCAAATTTATGTGTTTTTTTCTGGTATTGTTTTTAAGGTTTATGAAGTCCAGTTGACTTTTGTTGTTGTTGTTTTCTCAGTAAGCTCTATACCCAACATGGGCTTGAACTCATGACCTGGAGATCAAGTGTTGCATGCTCTGCCAACAGCCAGCCAGGTGCCCAATCTGCAGTCGTTTTTTAATTGATCTTAGCCACCCTTTCCAACTGGTCATCTTTCTTGTGTATCTGATCGTAGGTTGCCCATCCGTATCTAAGAGAGAGGTAGGTTGACTAACAGGCTTCCATGTAGAGTGATCGGATGAGGACCCTTTAGATGTCAGAAGACAGAGGTATTTTTTTCTGGAGTATTTCACTTCTGACTTTTCCCCTTCTGGTGTAGACTTAGGCTGCCGTGAATATAGGGTCGGGTGTGGGGTTGGTAACCTTATTCCTGCTCACCTCCACCTGCCTCTCAGCTTCGGTCTCCTTTCTGCAGCTCTGTGTAGCAGACCGTTCTTGCTGCCTATTGACTTGTTCTCTCTCTGTTTTTCTGATGGGAGTTCCCTCTATTCTTCTTTATTCAGCTATCAATACTCCACCCAATCTGCCTTCAAACATTTGTCTAAGCCTCTGGATTCCTGTTGGACACATTGTCCTTTTAAAGTGGTAGCAGAGGGCGCCTGGGTGGCTCAGTGGGTTGAGCCTCTGCCTTTGCCTCAGGTCATGATCTCAGGGTCCTGATATCGAAGGCTACATCGGGTTCTTTGCTCAGTGGGGAGCCTGCTTCCCCCTCTCTCTCTGCCTGCCTCTCTGCCTTCTTGTGATTTCTCTCTCTGTCAGATAAATAAAGAAAATCTTTTAAAAATAATAAAAAAATAGAAAAAATAAAGTAGTAGCAGAATGAGGAGAGGCAGTGTGGGGGTCCTTGAGTCCAGCAAGCAGGACCTTGAAGACTTGAACCCAGTCTATCACTTACTGGATTTCTGACCTGGGGCACGTCACATAGTCTGCACTTGAGTTTCCGTATTTATAAACAGGGAGGCAAACGATACACGTACAACTCCATGATTATTGGAAGAAGACAGGTTATTATTTGTAAAGTTGTAGAGCAATTACCAGTGCAGAGCAAAGGCCACAGATGTGAGTCACTCTTATCATTAGTTATTTTTATATCTGTAAGTCCCTTTACTATCATTTCAGTCAGGTCTCAGGAGGGAAAGCTGATAAATGCTCTTTTGCCTTCTTCAAATAGGACCTGGGGTACCTGGCAGGCTTATTCTGAAAAGTTTGGGACTCTTGATCTTGGGGTTGTGAGTTTGAGTCCCAGATTGGATGTCGAGATTACTAAAAAAAAATAAATAAACTTAAAAACAATGCTTAGGGTGCGTGGGTGACTCAGTTGATTGTCTGCCTTTGGCTCAGTTCATGATCCTAGGGTCCTGGAATTGAGCCCCGCGTCAGGCTCCCAGCTCATTTGGGAGTCTGCTTCTCCCTCTGCCCCTTCTCCTAGTAGTTCTCTCAATCTCTCTTTCTCTCTCAAATAATAAATAAATAAGGTCTTAAAAAAATAATGCTTAAACGTAATCAACATTTCCTGTCTTTCCTTGTCTCCCAAGACAAGCTAAAAACAGAACTAAAAGAAATTCTAGGTCTATAAGGGTGTGTTTTTTACAAAAGACTACGAAGAACCNTTCTAGGTCTATAAGGGTGTGTTTTTTACAAAAGACTACGAAGAACCATTACGAATAGAGCAGTGGGGCGCCTGGGTGGCTCAGTGGGTTAAGCCGCTGCCTTCGGCTCAGGTCATGATCTCAGGGTCCTGGGATCGAGTCCCGCATCGGGCTCTCTGCTCCGCAGGGAGCCTGCTTCTTCCTCTCTCTCTGCCTGCCTCTCTGCCTACTTGTGATCTCTGTCTGTCAAATAAATAAATAAAATCTTAAAAAAAAAAAAAAAAAGAATAGAGCAGTGGACACCCTCATGTACTGTGAGTGTGAATGTGAATTGGTATAATTTTTTTCATAACAGTGTGGCGCTTGGTATGAAAAAATGTGTATGTGCTGATAGCTTCTGACCCAGTCATCGTGCTTCTAGAAATGACTTAAGGAAACAATCTCAAATGCAAAATGCAAAGTTTTATACAAAGAGATTGTTCTTTTCACTTTCCTTTAGATAAAGAATTAGAAGCAGTCTAAGTTTCAAAGTTGGGGGAGGACAGCAGAGAAGACTGGGCATTATTGGGAAGGCTTGAGAATCCGTAGTCAAGACTGTAGGGATTGCGCCAGGACTCAGCAGGACTCCAGGCCATGTGGGATGAAGAATCTGGCAGAAGCAAGGAGGACACAGGCTGTGGGAAGCTGTGGCACCAGGAAATAGATCGAGACAGAGACTGGTTAGTGCTGCAGGCCAACGCTGTGGAAGGAGAGGAGTCATTTACAAATAAATACTTACACAGCTGACCCTTGAACTACACAGATCTGCTTATATGCAGATTTTTTCATTAAATATATGTACAAAATGTAAATGTGCTTGCTCTTCCTTATGATTTTCTTCTTTTTTAAGATTTTATTTATTTATTTGACAGAGAGGACACATGAGCAGTGGGGAGGGGCAGAGGGAGAGGGAGAAGCAGACCCCTACTAAGGAGGGAGACAGTTATAGGGGCTCTATCCCAGGACCCTGGGATCATGACCTGAGCTGAAGGCAGATTCTTAAATGACTGAATTTCCCAGGTGCCCCTTACTATTGATTTTCTTAACCCTTTCTTTTCTCTGGCTTACTCTATTGCAAGAATTCAGTACGTAATACATAGGACATACATAGTGCGTGTTGCTGAGCAGTTCGTGTTATCGGTAAGGCTTCTGGTCACGAGTGGGCTCTTAGTAGTTCAGTTTTGGGAAGTCGGGAGGCACCTGGGTGGCTCCGTTGTTAAGGGTTTGCCTCCATCTCAGGTCATGATCCCAAGGTTCTGGGACTGAGCCCTGCATGGGGCTCCCTGCCCAGTAGGAAGCCTGCTTCTCCCTCTCTCACTCCCCCTGCTTGTGTTCCCTCACTCACTGTTTCTCTCTCTCTGTCAAATAAATAAGAAATCTTTAAAAAAGTTTGGGGAAGTCAGAAGTTATGCGTGAAGTTTTTACTGCACGATGATGGGGATATTGCCCTTAACCCCCGTGTTGTTCAAAGGTCACTGTACATGAATAAGAGTTTTTGCATGTTAAAGGGAGTAGAGCACAGTCGTCACAAACACAGGATTTGGATCAGAGACACTCAGGTTCCCGTCCTGGAGTGTGTGTGGGTACTCAGTGAGGGGCCACCTCAGGAGCCTGCCTATCATCAATACTCGATCAGTATTAGCTCTTACCCATTAGTAAACACAAACGTTCCCGACCTCAAGGAATTTCCAGAACACGTGTTCCCATCTTTTCTTCTGTGTTTGGTTTCATTGCTTCTGTAACTTCTCAGATGGCAGTCTCCTCGTCCGATGATCTTCTTCTTGTGCCCCAACAGGCGACAGGACCCTGACTCGGCTTGGGAGTGAGCTGGTGTGAGGTGAGTAACTTTCCTTCAATAGCAGCTGGCAGAAGCCAGTACACACACACACGGGGTAAAGTCCATCTTGGCATTTGTCGCCATCCCAGAGGGAAGCCCCAAGACCTGGCCCCTTACTGCTGCCTGCTGCCTCCGCTGGCTCACATTTGACCCCACGATTTGTTCTCTCTTCCCCAGCGGTGAAGCGACAGCTCCTTCTAACTGCAACGCGGACGCAAGCAGTAGGGAAAGCTACGGCGACACCATGACCTCGGGAGCCCGTGGGCTCAGCCCAGGTAGTCGCCTCCAGTTCTCTGGATGATCCCTGGAATTGCGGGGATGCCTCCAGCCTAGCTCACCTACAGAGGAATCGGTCCCTTGAAGAGCTTCCTTGAGCCCCCAAGAGAGGTCAAGGGGAGTCCCCAGCCCAGGATCTGTAGGGACACCTCCCTCTTGTCTTCCGAGGGTCATGGCTGAGGT
>NW_019154611.1:8860-15729 GCF_002288905.1 Enhydra lutris kenyoni | reverse complement strand
GAGCTTGACTAACCCCTCCCCTACGCATGGAACTCATCAGGACTGTACAACGAGGCCCAGGCTGCAGACTGATTGCAGAGTCAGCAAAATCTTACTGAAAAATTAAACTCTTCTTCTGGTGAGGTGCTTCAGCTTTGGGAAGGTAACTTTGGGGATGAAAAAAGGAATTTGGGAGACTCTAATGCTTCAGGGATTAAAGGTAAAGCTTATTAAATTAAATTTGGATTATAGTAACAATTATGACATAACCAGGAAAAGCCTGAACAGACTCAATCCAACTGTAATAGTTACTTGATATTCTGCAAGTATTACTAAAATTATCAGTATATATATATATATATATATATATATACTCATATAGTTTAAGTCTATAAATATAGACATACAACTAATACACAGATCCTATAATTGAAGAATCATTCTTCAACCAAAAATAATTTATATCAAAAAAGTATAAAAATTATTGGGGCATCTGGGTGGCTCAGTGGGTTAAGCCTCTGCCTTCGGCTCAGGTCATGAGGCTCAGGGTCCTGGGATCAAGCCCCACATCGGGCTCTCTGCTCAGTGGGGAGCCTGCTTCCCCCTTTTTCTCTGCCTGCCTCTCTGCCTGCTTGTGATCTCTCTCTCTCTGTCAAATAAATAAAAACAAAATTTTAAAAAAGTATAAAAATTATTTTTAAACACGCTACTTTCCTATTTAATTTGTAAACACTCAGTAAAACATCTTACTTTAGGACGCCTGGGTGGCTCAGAAGTGTTAAGCATCTGCCTTCAGCTCAGGCCAAGATCCCAGGATCCTGGAATGGAGCCCTGTATTGGGCTCCCTGCTCAGCGGGAAGTCTGCTTCTCCCTTTCGTTCTGCCCCTCCCCGACACCCCTGCTCTCTCTCTCAAAAATAAATAAAATCTTAAAAATTTAAAAAAAAAATCTGACTTCAGATGTTTACCAAAAGTTTCCCAGATGATAAAATCATCAGAGATTTTGTTTTGTTTTGTTTGGGTTTTGTTTTGTTTATGCTTTGCTTTATTTACTTATTACCTTGCTACAGGGGTGAGGAGGTTAATTTATCTTAACTGTTTCTTGGTATTTTGCTTTCCTTGGATTTTCCAAGTTTGTTCTTTTTTAAGTTTTTTTTTTTAAAGATTTTATTTATTTATTTGACAGAGATCACAAGTAGGCAGAGAGGCAGACAGAGAGAGAGGAAGGGAAGCAGGCTCCGTGCTGAGCAGAGAGCCTGATGTGGGGCTCGATCCCAGGACCCTGGGATCATGACCTGAGCCTAAGGCAGAGGCTTTAACCCACTGAGCCACCCAGGTGCCCCTGTTTGTTCTTTTTTCGAGTAAAGATATGTTTATAATAATAGAAATAAACTCCTAAAATAACTTTGCCTTTTAAAATTATAATAAATATAAACCTTTATAGAATAAATTGTCTCTCTTGGTACGTGTATGTATGTATCTCTCTCTCTCTACCTCTCTATCTATGTATCTATCTATCTATCTAAAGTGCGTTCCTTTGGCCTCTGTAGCAGAAAAGGCCAAGATGCGGCAGGAAGAGAATGAAAAATAGAAGACAGAAAAGCTACAGAGGCAAAAAAACAAAAACAAAACAAAACAAAACAAACAAAAAAAAAAAACAAGTAGCAGATGGGAAGGTATACAGAAAAAGAGAAAGAACTACCTAGAAGAAAGAGCACAGAATTGCCAGAGAACCATGGACAAAGAGAGAAGCACCGAGAGAGAACACGCAGTCCCATACGATCATACTCTCCAGCCCTGTGACCTCCCGGATATGACACCCACGGGCTATCTTCACTGCTGTGACTCCAACGGAGCTATTGGCTCCTGCCCTGCTCTCCATGTGGGGCATACACCAAGGTCTGTCAATAGTTCCCTTCCAGCTCTTGTCTTGTCTCTACTGCTTCTGCCCCCTCCTCCTATAGCGTGCATGTGGAGGGTGAGGGGATGCAGAACAGCAACCCCTCCCACTCCCTCTCCTTACGTTACATGCTGTGGCTTCTCTGACTTGGTCCTTAACTTTACCAAAAAAAAAAAAAAAAAAAAAAAAAAAAAAAAAAAAAAAAAAAAAAAAAGACTATGAATAAACACATCAGTTAGAAAAACCATTTAAATTTCCATGGAAAGGAATAATTACTTTTAGCTCAAGGAAAAAAAAAAAATCAGCATGAAAATGCCCGCCAAAGGAAAGACACCAACAAACGGGGTGGAATTCCAGCACAATCTCTTGGTGAGAGAAGTGGGTGGGTTAGAGGCCCGTTGAGACAGAAACGCCGCCCACAGGACTCAAACACAGTATTTCACCCTGGGGTTTCTGGGTCAGACTTTGAGAGGACTGGCCAGCGGTGTCAACACACGCAGCCATCTAGACAAAGGGCCATAGTCCTTCAACCTTCCTCAGTTCCTAGAGAGCAGCAGAATCTCCGAGGTGCTTCCAGAACACAGGGAAGCTCCCTGCAGACATACCTCTGGGGCAGGCTGCTTGGGGCCAGCCTATCCCCTGCTGGGGGTGTGAAGGGGGACCCACAACACAGAGAGCATAAGGCTGGAGGGAACCAGGTGCTCCAGGCAGGGGCTGGACAACCCCTGGGTCTGGCTTGTTGTCCCCCTGTTGAAAGGGGCCATGGAGTCACCCAAATCAGGAAGCTGTTGGGACCCGTTTCTCTGCTCTCTGTTCTCTGGTCCAGGGTGCATGGCAAAGGGAGAGACCTTGAGGTGTGTGGCGGTCTGGAGCCCTGGGGAGGACTGCAGCTTGGAGCAGGATGAGCCTGTCCCGGAGAGCATCCTGGCAAATCCACATGCCTGCGCCTGGCAATCGCTTAGTTGTTCAGTTTCATTGCTGGTTACTGTTGAAGCCCACGGAGTAATGCTGATGCACCTCAAGGTACGAAAACCATTGATAAAAAGAGTCAGGAGATTCAGATGAGTGGACAGAAAACAGTCATCCAGGAGGAAAAAGCACCCTAGCCGTGGGGTCCCACGGAGATCATTCTGGGACTCCCGACGGCAAAGCCCCTGTCGGGGGATCTGGTGATGCTCAGAGCTCTCCTCTCTTGCTCATCCACGGCAGTGATTTAAAGAAAGATCACTTTTTTTTTAAAGATTTTATTTATTTATTTGAGAGAGAGAGAGAGCAAGAACACAAGCAGAGAGAGCAGCAGAGGGAGAGGGGAGAGGCAGACTCCCCGTTGAGCAGGGAGCCCAATGCAGGACGCGATCCCAGGACCCCGAGATCATGGCCCGCGCCAAAGGCAGACACTTAACCGACTGAGCTCCCCAGGAGCCCTGAGAGGTGATCTTCTTCACTCCCGCCTGTCTCCCTGCCACCAGCCTGCATGCCTCTCTCTTTACACAAGTTTTCAGCCTGAGACCCCACTTCTCCTTAACAGAAATTTGCCCATAAAATCCACCAAAACCTAGTAGATGCAGAGCCTTGTAAAATAGTTCTTTATCTACAAACTGCATAAGCCATGACCACCCCGGTTAGTAAAAACGATAAAAATTGACAAGCCAATCGCTTCTTCGCTCTTCGGCGTCTTCTGTTCATTACTAGTCTTACTTCATTTCGAAACTGAACTGCGGATTGCAAAATCTGGCCAACTAGATCTTTGCTGGATACTGTGTCTTGCTTCTGGCAGAGATGATTTTCATTCAGCATGAACAGGAAAAGGCAATATTAGGTACAAAACACATGCATGCTTTAAAATAGAGACGAGAAACCCATGTGCATCATTCAGCTGTCTTCCACAGCATGGAGGAGAAAGCACAGGTGATTAAGGGAATGTGTTTTTTTATTCCATTTCACAAATAGAGATCTGCGATTAAACCACTTTTGTTTGGGTTGCTGGTTTTCCGTGCTTTGATTCTTTGGTCAGGAAGTAATTACATTTTAGAGATTAAATGATACTTGCATTGGGGGTGTGCCATGAAAACAGCCCTAACTGTCACTGACCTGCAAGAAACACACACCATCGTGGTTCCCGTATTATCATGGCTTCTTTGCATAAAAATTAATTATAAATATCTGCTGTCCTGAAGTGTCTGGGTTTGAGATTTGGGTTTAGAATGAAACTGTAAGAGTAGAATATATGTTCTTTACTCTTATATTGCTTAATAATTGTTTATGACACACTCCATCATGGCCCGATACCATTCATCGAGTGCCTACCAGCATGCCTGCTCGATGCCAGGTGCCATAGAAGATCCTGAGGAGTTTACGTATCTATTTTATGAGATTTACACATGGAAAGTCGGAGTTTCAGGAACGTCATCTGCCCAGGGTCACGTGGCTTTAGAAACACCATTTGTGGATTTAAACCCAACTGACTCTGACTCCAGTGCCTTCCCTCTTTTGGCCACAGTACACTCCAGCTTTTTGAATTGAGGTTTTGTAATTTAAAGGCAGTCTCTCCAAGAAACTGTATCCAACTTCAACCCTGGCAACAGGGAGAGGCTGCAATGAGTACAGTTTGGGATCCAGGAATACACTGGATTCACAGGCCAGTCGCGTTAACAGCAGCTGGAGGAGTTCAGACAGCACGGCAAACTTGTGGAGCCTCAGTGTCCTTACCTACAAAATGGGGCTAACAGTCCACGCCTGAAACAATGGCTGAGGACAATCAGTGAAGGAACGTAATCAGTGGCTGCCCCTACTTCCAAACCTCTGGAGTGAGAATGGTCGGGGGTGAGCCCAGCTAGGCCAGAGCACAAGGAGGGAAAATTTTCTACATTAGCTAAAAGAATGACACAATCAATTCAGAGTAAAAAGTCAAAGTTCAAATATAAGGCAGTTGGCAAACCAGCGAACCATGTCCTAATGGGCACAGAATGGACCATTTGTAGCAAAGGCAGGGGACGAGCAGACAGACCCTCTGGGGGAACAATTCAGGAGGCAGCACTCAGCAAACACCTGAACGTGTTCAAGTCACAGCCCTCGGCAGGCACTTGCCACGCAAGGGTCGGAAACAGACAAAGTCCCCAGTAAACTCTGCACTTCCAGTTGCACCTGTTTCTTGAAACGGGATGCGAGGCGAATGCATTTATAGATAATATCTTCTCCTGAACTGTCCCGTGTCGTTTGGGTCCACTGTCCCCGTTCTCTTGTTAGTGTTCATGTCCAAGGGGCTCCATGAGAACAGAAAGGAGAGAACCGTAACCAAACCAGTCTGAAAATCTCCTCTCATTATGTCAGCACACACCGGGCTGGAATATTTGTCCCTGCTGGCCTAGTTTCTTTTTTAAGAATCCAATGTACAAATAGTGCATATCTTGCCCGTTTCTTTCCAAGATGTTTATTTATTAAGAAATTAAGTCTTTTCCTCTTCCTCGCCCCTAGTGCCCAGCTGAGTGACTTGCATTTGCTGGCAGTTGACACGGAATTGGGAGCAAAATGAAGTAAGACCTTCTTCGTTTTGACGGTCATTTTGCATCTGTGTATTTCTCGGGCGGCAACCTGGCCAATGAATGAAATTTGTTGAGCTACAGGAAAATAACAAGGCCTTCCTGAAGCCCTGGTCCCCAACTTTGACTGCTATCTGAAACCAAAGCCAGGGAACTTTTCAAATGACTGTAGTTCTGGAGGTACCCACGTTTGCAGTGGCCATGAAAACTGAGCGTGGCCGGTGGCATGAGGTCTCACACGATGTCACCGTGGCATGGCTAGAATTCAGCAAAACAGCTCCAAACTATTCAGTCAAATATCTTCGTCTCACAAGCCATCACCGGCGTCAACCTTGCTTGCCTGGCATGATTTTGTTTCAAAAAATATGACTGAGGAGTGTGGGGAGCTTACAATACAATGATAATGGGGCAAGACAGGGGGAAACCCAGAATGTTTCTTCACTGGTTTTTGAGATAAAAATATTCAGGTGGAAGGAGGAGGAGTCAAGATGGCGGAGAAGTAGCAGCTGAGACGACTTCAGGTAGCGGGAGATCAGCTAGATAGCTTATCTAAAGATTGCAAACACCTACAAATGCAACAGGAGGTCGAAGAGAAGAAGAACAGCAACTCTAGAAACAGAAAATCAACCACTTTCTGAAAGGTAGGACGGGCGGAGAAGTGAATCCAAAGCGACGGGAAGATAGACCGCGGGGGGAGGGGCCGGCTCCCGGCAAGCGGCGGAGCAACGGAGCACAAAATCGGGACTTTTAAAAGTCTGTTCCGCTGAGGGACATCGCTCCAGAGGCTTAACCGGGGTGAAGCCCGCGCGGGGTCAGCGCGGCCTCAGGTCCCGCAGGGTCACAGAAGGATCGGGGGGTCTGAGTGTCGCAGAGCTTACAGGTATTAGAACGGGGAAGCCGGCTACAGAGACGGAGCCGAGGAGTGACTCTCAGCTCGGGGTTACCTTGAACCGGTCGCAGGCTCGGTCAGCTCGGAGCGCGGCCGGAGGCAGGGTGACGGGAGTAAATCGGCGCTGTTCTCTGAGGGCGCACTGAGGAGTGGGGCCCCGGGCTCTCGGCTCCTCCGGGCCGGACACCGGGAGGCCGCCATCTTCATCCCCGCCCTCCGGACTCTACGGAAAGCGCTCAGGGAACAAAAGCTCCCGAAAGCGAACCCGAGCGGATTACTCAGCCCGGCCCCGGGTAAGGGCGGTTCAACTCCGCCCGGGGCAAAGACGCTTGAGAATCACTGCAACAGGCCCCTCCCCCAGAAGATCAACAAGAAGCCCAGCCAGGACCAAGTTCAACTACCAAGGAGGACAGTTTCAATACCAAGGAGAGCAGCGGAATTCCAGAGGAGGAGAAAGCAAAGCACGGAACTCATGGCTTTCTCCCCATGATTCTTTAGCCTTGCAGTTAATTTAACTTTTTTTCTTTTTTTTTTTTTTCAATTTATTTTTCTTCTTCTGCTAA
>NW_019154611.1:0-8760 GCF_002288905.1 Enhydra lutris kenyoni | reverse complement strand
TTGGTTTTCTTTTTTTAATTGTTTCTTTCTTTTTTTTTTTTTTTTCTTTCTTCTTTCTGAACCTCTTTTTATCCCCTTTCTCCCCCTCACGATTTGGGATCTCTTCTGATTTGGCTAAAGCATATTTTCCTGGGGTTGTTGCCACCCTTTTAGTATTTTACTTGCTCCTTCCTCTACTCTTATCTGGACAAAATGACAAGGCAGAAAAATTCACCACAAAAAAAAGAACAAGAGGCAGTACCAAAGGCTAGGGACCTAATCAATACAGACATTGGTAATATGTCAGATCTAGAGTTCAGAATGACGATTCTCAAGGTTCTAGCCGGGCTCGAAAAAGGCATGGAAGATATTAGAGAAACCCTCTCGGGAGATATAAAAGGCCTTTCTGGAGAAATAAAAGAACTAAAATCTAACCAAGTAGAAATCAAAAAAGCTATTAATGAGGTGCAATCAAAAATGGAGGCTCTCACTGCTAGGATAAAGGAGGCAGAAGAAAGAATTAGCGATATAGAAGACCAAATGACAGACTATAAAGAAGCTGAGCAAAAGAGGGACAAACAGCTACTAGACCACGAGGGGAGAATTCGAGAGATAAGTGACACCATAAGACGAAACAACATTAGAATAATTGGGATTCCAGAAGAAGAGGAAACAGAGAGGGGAGCAGAAGGTATATTGGAGAGAATTATTGGAGAGAATTTCCCCAATATGGCAAAGGGAACAAGCATCAAAATCCAGGAGGTTCAGAGAACCCCTCTCAAAATCAATAAGAATAAGTCCACACCCCATCACCTAATAGTAAAATTTACAAGTCTTAGTGACAAAGAGAAGATCCTGAAAGCAGCCCGGGAAAAGAAGTCTGTAACATACAATGCTTAAAATATTAGATTGGCAGCAGACTTATCCACAGAGACCTGGCAGGCCAGAAAGAGCTGGCATGATATATTCAGAGTACTAAATGAGAAAAACGTGCAGCCAAGAATACTATATCCAGCTAGGCTATCATTGAAAATAGAAGGAGAGATTAAAAGCTTCCAGGACAAACAAAAACTGAAAGAATTTGCAAATACCAAACCAGCTCTACAGGAAATATTGAAAGGGGTCCTCTAAGCAAAGTAGTAGATCAGAAAGGAACAGACACAATATACAATAACAGTCACCTTACAGGCAATACAATGGCACTAAATTCATATCTCTCAATACTTACCCTGAATGTTAATGGGCTAAATGCCCCAATCAAAAGACACAGGGTATCAGAATGGATAAAAAAACAAAACCCATCTATATGTTGCCTACAAGAAACTCATCTTAAACCTGAAGACACCTCCAGATTTAAAGTGAGGGGGTGGAAAAGAATTTACCATGCTAATGGACATCAGAAAAAAGCAGGAGTGGCAATCCTTATATCAGATCAATTAGATTTTAAGCCAAAGACTATAATAAGAGATGAGGAAGGACACTATATCATACTCAAAGGAACTGTCCAACAAGAAGATCTAACAATTTTAAATATCTATGCCCCTAACATGGGAGCAGCCAACTATATAAACCAATTAATAACAAAATCAAAGAAACACATCGACAATAATACAATAATAGTAGGGGACTTTGGGGCGCCTGGGTGGCTCAGTGGGTTAAGCCGCTGCCTTCGGCTCAGGTCATGATCTCAGGGTCCTGGGATCGAGTCCCGCATCGGGCTCTCTGCTCAGCAGGGAGCCTGCTTCTCTCTCTCTCAATCTCTCTCTCTTTCTGCCTGCCTCTCCATCTACTTGTGATCTCTCTCTGTCAAATAAATAAATAAAATCTTAAAAAAAAAAAAATAGTAGGGGACTTTAACACTCCCCTCACTGAAATGGACAGATCATCCAAGCAAAAGATCAACAAGGAAATCAAGGCCTTAAATGACACACTGGACCAGATGGACATCACAGATATATTCAGAACATTTCATCCCAAAGCAACAGAATACACATTCTTCTCTAGTGCACATGGAACATTCTCCAGAATAGATCATATTCTCGGTCCTAAATCAGGTCTCAACCGTTATCAAAATATTGGAATCATTCCCTGCATATTTTCAGACCACAATGCTCTGAAGCTAGAACTCAATCACAAGAGAAAATTTGGAAAGAACCCAATTACATGGAGACTAAACAGCATCCTTCTAAAGAATGAATGGGTCAACCAGGAAATTAAAGAAGAGTTGAAAAAATTCATGGAAACAAATGATAATGAAAACACAACGGTTCAAAATCTGTGGGACACAACAAAGGCAGTCCTGAGAGGAAAATATATAGCGGTACAAGCCTTTCTCAAGAAACAAGAAAGGTCTCAGGTACACAACCTAACCCTACACCTAAAAGAGCTAGAGAAAGAACAAGAAAGAAACCCTAAACCCAGCAGGAGAAGAGAAATCATAAAGATCAGAGCAGAAATCAATGAAATAGAAACCAAAAAAACAATAGAACAAATCAACGAAACTAGGAGCTGGTTCTTTGAAAGAATTAATAAGATCGATAAACCCCTGGCCAGACTTATCAAAAAGAAAAGAGAAAGGACCCAAATAAATAAAATCATGAATGAAAGAGGAGAGATCACAACGAACACCAAAGAAATACAGACAATTATAAGAACATACTATGAGCAACTCTACACCAACAAATTTGACAATCTGGAAGAAATGGATGCATTCCTAGAGACATATAAACTACCACAACTGAACCAGGAAGAAATAGAAAGACTGAACAGACCCATAACCAGTAAGGAGATTGAAACAGTCATCCAAAATCTCCAAACAAACAAAAGCCCAGGGCCAGATGGCTTCCCGGGGGAATTCTACCAAACATTTAAAGAAGAACTAATTCCTATTCTCCTGAAACTGTTCCAAAAAATAGAAATGGAAGGAAAACTTCCAAACTCATTTTATGAGGCCAGCATCACCTTGATCCCAAAACCAGACAAGGATCCCATCAAAAAAGAGAACTACAGACCAATATCCTTGATGAACACAGATGCAAAAATTCTCACCAAAATACTAGCCAATAGGATTCAACAGTACATTAAAAGGATTATTCACCACGACCAAGTGGGATTTATTCCAGGGCTGCAAGGTTGGTTCAACATCCGCAAATCAATCAATGTGATACAACACATTAATAAAAGAAAGAACAAGAACCATATGATACTCTCCATAGATGCTGAAAAAGCATTTGACAAAGTACAGCATCCCTTCCTGATCAAAACTCTTCAAAGTGTAGGGATAGAGGGCACATACCTCAATATTATCAAAGCCATCTATGAAAAACCCACCGCAAATATCATTCTCAATGGAGAAAAAACTGAAAGCTTTTCCGCTAAGGTCAGGAACACGGCAGGGATGTCCGTTATCACCACTGCTATTCAACATAGTACTAGAAGTCCTAGCCTCAGCAATCAGACAACAAAAGGAAATTAAAGGCATCCAAATCGGCAAAGAAGAAGTCAAACTATCACTCTTCGCAGATGATATGATACTATATGTGGAAAACCCAAAAGACTCCACTCCAAAACTGCTAGAACTTGTACAGGAATTCAGTAAAGTGTCAGGATATAAAATCAATGCCCAGAAATCAGTTGCATTTCTCTACACCAACAACAAGACAGAAGAAAGAGAAATTAAGGAGTCCATCCCAATTACAATTGCACCCAAAACTATAAGATACCTAGGAATAAATCTAACCAAAGAGACTAAGAATCTATACACAGAAAACTATAAAGTACTCATGAAAGAAATTGAGGAAGACACAAAGAAATGGAAAAATGTTCCATGCTCCTGGATTGGAAGAATAAATATTGTGAAAATGTCTATGCTACCTAAAGCAATCTACACATTTAATGCAATTCCTATCAAAGTACCATCCATTTTTTTCAAAGAAATGGAACAAATAATCCTAAAATTTATATGGAACCAGAAAAGACCTCGAATAGCCAAAGGAATATTGAAAAAGAAAGCCAAAGTTGGTGGCATCACAATTCCGGACTTCAAGCTCTATTACAAAGCTGTCATCATCAAGACAGCATGGTACTGGCACAAAAACAGACACATAGATCAATGGAACAGAATAGAGAGCCCAGAAATAGACCCTCAACTCTATGGTCAACTAATCTTCGACAAAGCAGGAAAGAATGTCCAATGGAAAAAAGACAGCCTCTTCAACAAATGGTGTTGGGAAAATTGGACAGCCACATGCAGAAAAATGAAATTGGATCATTTCCTTACACCACACACGAAAATAGACTCAAAATGGATGAAGGATCTCAATGTGAGAAAGGAATCCATCAAAATCCTTGAGGAGAACACAGGCAGCAACCTCTTCGACCTCAGCCGCAGCAACATCTTCCTAGGAACATCGCCAAAGGCAAGGGAAGCAAGGGCAAAAATGAACTATTGGGATTTCATCAAGATCAAAAGCTTTTGCACAGCAAAGGAAACAGTTAACAAAACCAAAAGACAACTGACAGAATGGGAGAAGATATTTGCAAATGACATATCGGATAAAGGGCTAGTGTCCAAAATCTATAAAGAACTTAGCAATCTCAACACCCAAAGAACAAATAATCCAATCAAGAAATGGGCAGAAGACATGAACAGACATTTCTGCAAAGAAGACATCCAGATGGCGAACAGACACATGAAAAAGTGCTCCACATCACTCGGCATCAGGGAAATACAAATCAAAACCACAATGAGATATCACCTCACACCAGTCAGAATGGCTAAAATTAACAAGTCAGGCAATGACAGATGCTGGCGAGGATGCGGAGAAAGGGGAACCCTCCTACACTGTTGGTGGGAATGCAAGCTGGTGCAACCGCTCTGGAAAACAGCATGGAGGTTCCTCAAAATGTTGAAAATAGAACTCCCCTATGACCCAGCAATTGCACTGCTGGGTATTTACCCTAAAGATACAAACGTAGTGATCCGAAGGGGCACGTGCACCCGAATGTTTATAGCAGCAATGTCTACAATAGCCAAACTATGGAAAGAACCTAGATGTTCATCAACAGACGAATGGATAAAGAAGATGTGGTATATATACACAATGGAATACTATGCAGCCATCAAAAGAAATGAAATCTTGCCATTTGCGACGACGTGGATGGAACTAGAGGGTATCATGCTTAGCGAAATAAGTCAATCGGAGAAAGACAACTATCATATGATCTCCCTGATATGAGGGAGAGGAGATGCAACATGGGGGGTTAAGGGGGTAGGAGAAGAGTAAATGAAGCAAGATGGGATTGGGAGGGAGACAAACCATAAGTGACTCTTAATCTCACAAAACAAACTGAGGGTTAATGGGGGGAGGGGGGTTGGGGGGGTGGGATTATGGACATTGGGGAGGGTATGTGCTATGGTGAGTGCTGTGAAGTGTGTAAACCTGGCGATTCACAGACCTGTACCCCTGGGGATAAAAAGATATTATATGTTTATGAAAAATAAAATTAAAAAAAAAAATTCAGGTGAAGCTCCGTAAGTTCTGAAAGGGCTTTTAAGGACTGTACATTAAGGGGAAATTGTATTTGCTTTATCATGTTGAGATCTCAGCTTGGCCACGGTATCGTTGTGGAAAAGAAAGCATTTGTAACAGAATCAGCAGAAAGCTAAAGGTAAGGAGAATTCAGACACTGAGCCAGGGACACAGTCTTCTCGAACTCTGTGCTAGTGGTTTCCGACATGAGGTACACATTGTGTTTGAGGGTAAGATACGAGTGAGAGTGAAGACAATAGATTCTGTAGAGCGATCTCAGAGTCAAAGAGACTTTAGCTTGAATCCCAACATTTTCATTTTGTAACCTTGGACAATATTGGAGGCAGATTTTCTATGCCAGTCCCCAAGACTGTGCCCGCGGTGTACAAGCCTGACGCTCTTATGAAAGGGACCTAGTCTTTCCCGAAAGAAAAGATGAAAGAGAAAGTGTCTCTTGCTGGCTTTGAAGTGGGCTTCCAGTTGTCAGAGTGTCATTGAATTGGCCACAAGGGGTGGGCACGTCAGGGACCTGGCTGACTACCAGCGAAAAAGCAGGACCCCAGCCCTACAACCACAGGACCCAGATTCTGCCAATAGTCACGTGAGCCTGGAAAAAGACCCAGAACTCCAGACAGGGCCACCTTCAGTGCGGCCTCTGAGACCCCGAGCAGAGGACCCAGTCCCACGGGGCCCACGTTCCTGACCCTTTGAGATCATAAACAGACATTGTCTGAAACCACGGAGCCTGTGGTACTTTGCTGCACAGTAAGGCAGACGGACACTGGTGGGTCATTTCCTTCCCCTGGGGAAGCGCCCGTTCTCACACATGAAGATGGAGAGCACAGCTGAGCACCCCTACAGGGACTCAGTTGATGAAGGGACTCTCTACATGCCCAGCCCGTGGCAGGAGCTCGGTCAAGGCAGTTACAGGAGTAGTACCGGGCATGTCACCTCCACTAACTGTCATATGTCGGAACGCCTGAGTACGCTCATAAATAAACAATCAGAGAAACTGGGACAGGCAGCGTATCTGTGTCCTACAGGCTAGACTACGGTAAATTACGGTATCGTCCCATCTGTCAACATTCACACATATGGGTATGTTGACCAGCCCCAAGCAGAGCTACACAACACACACACACACACACACACACACACACACACACACACAAATACACACACACACAGTTCCAAGAGCTCCAAATTATTCCTAGTCTACAAATACACTCCATTCTTTGAGTCTTTGTGTCTTTTTTTCCATGTGCCGCCCCTTCCCACTGAAATGCCATGTCCACAACTCTGCCTGTAAAGGCTATTTGTTCTTCAACCAGGCTCAGATGATGTGGCATCATAATGCCCAAGAACTGTGCTGCTGATCACTTCATAAATACCATCACATTCAATAACAGTTGCATGAAATAGATATTACCACTGTTCCTTCTCGTCCCCCTATTTAAAGAATGGGAAATGGAGGTCCAGAAAGACCAGCTGCCCAAGCTCAGAGAGCAGAGCAGGACCTGAACTGGGCCAGCACTGCTCCAGGGTCTGAGAGCCTCCCAACCCCTAGATGCAGCTTCACATGGCTAGCCTCCTTATCAACCCATCCAGACCCAGTTGCAATGGATTTTTCCTTTATATGGTCTCCTATTATACACTATTTTTTTTTTTTTTTTGACTAGTCGGGTTTAAGGTGAGCCCAAGTTGAGCTATATCTGGCAAATGGAGTTTAAAGGTAAATTTTAGTATTATTTACATCTGTATGAGGAAGGACATGTTGGAGAAAAAGTTTAATCCATGCCCTCATTTACATTCGCCCAACTGGAGGAAAGGAACCGATCAAAGACAATAATACAGAGGGTTTAGGGCTCCTGGACGGAATCTACAAGGGAGGGAGGACTTGGGAACTGGATGGGGCATCCCCTTCGGGGCACACACCTGCTCCAACTATCTATTCTGGAATTCCTGCCTCAGAGGAGTAATGAAGGCAAGAAACCAAGAAAGCTCTCCCTGTACCACCCAGGGCACAAGTCACCTCGCTCTTAGGTGCTATGAGAGTTTGACACGGAGGGCTAACTCTTCCCTGGTCTAATTCTATGATAAAGCATGCTCACCAAAGGCCCAGAGTGGTGGTGATCATCTAAAATCCTCCTGTTCCATGGGAGAGGCCTGGTGAATGTGGGAAGTTCAGGCCTACATGTGATTGTGCTCCATTGCAAAGCTGAGAGATGGGAACACCTTCTCTCATCTGTCTTGTATCTCCGATATTTTGGGGGAAAATTTAATTAAAGGAAAATTTCATGGGGCCTCATTTTGCATAATGACTGAATTCTGATGGAGCCAGTGAGACCTGGAGAACATGAGGTCCCCTGGAGCCTGTGCTCTCCTCTCCCCACCCCTGCCCAGCATTGGGAGCTTATAGGAGCAGGGTCTGTGGGCCTCTCATCTCCACACACTTCATGGAGCCCACCCTAATGACTTACACTCAGTAGACACTTAATAAATGTACACTGGTGAAAGCTTAAAATAATTTTATAATTCCACAAGAGTTAAATTGCCAGCAGATGTTAATATATTTAACTTCAGAAAACATGTACAGGGGACTCTAATACAGAGAAACAATTGGAATTCACTTTGGAAATAGTTAATAACTGATCTAAAAATGAAATACTGGCTATGGAAAATAATTGCTATTAATGTTGAGTTGTCTTGGGAATCTGAGTATATTTTTCCCCCTACTGTGAAGAAAAGGAACTGTGAAGTCAAAATGTGGCTAATGAGAAGATACTGCTTTACAGAGAAAGAACAAATCTGAGCAGCGTTTAGGGTTGGTAGCTACTAGATTAAACAAACCTGATCTTACATCCCATGTTATTCAGGAAAAAAAATATTTAACTATAGTAGTGACAGCATTTTAGATGTTTACTTGTTTGATTTTTAGAAATGGCTCCTCCTGCTATTAATGGCCCTGTTATAAGCTATATGCATTTTCTTTAAGGTTTTATTTATTTATTTATTTATTTGGACAGACAGAGACATAGCAAGAGAGGTAACACAAGCAGGGGGAGTCGGAGAGGGAGAAACAGGCTTCCCGCAGAGCAGGGAGCCCAATGTGGGGCTCGATCCCTGGACCCTGGGATCATGACCTGAGCCAAAGGCAGACGCTTAAGGGCAAAGCCACCCAGGTGCCTTGATATGGATTTCTAACGCATCACTCACAACCCTGCCCCATGTCTGACTCACGCATCACTCA
>NW_019154610.1:0-15750 GCF_002288905.1 Enhydra lutris kenyoni | reverse complement strand
GATGAATGGATCAAGAAAATGTGCAGTGTGTGTGTGTGTGTGTGTGTATAATACATGTATATATGTGTGTATGTGTATAATACATGTATGTGTGTGTGTATAAAAAATCTATAATGGAATATTATTCAGCTATCAAAAAGAATGAAATCTTATCATTTGCAACAATGTGGATGGAGCTAGAGAATATTATGCTAAGTGAAGTAAGCAATCTGAGAAAGACAAATACCATATGATTTCACTCATGTGGATTTAAGAAACAAAATATGTACATAAGGGGGAAAAAGAGAGGCAAATCATAAAACAGACTTTTTTTTTGTAAAGATTTTTATTTATTTATTTGACAGAGAGAGATCACAAGTAGGCAGAGAGGCAGGCAGAGAGCGAGGAAGGGAAGCAGGCTCCCTGCTGAGCAGAGAGCCCGTTGCAGGGCTCGATCCCAGAACCCTAAGATCAAGACCTGAGCCAAAGGCAGAGGCTTTAGCCCACTGAGCCACCCAGGTGCCCCGTAAAATGGACTCTTAACTATAGAGAACAAGCTGAGGTTACTGGGGAGGAGGTGAGCAGGGGGATGGAGTAAATGGGTGATGGGCGTTAAGAAGGGCACTTATGATAAGAACCAGGTGTTGTATGTAAGTGATGAATCACTAAATTCTACAACTGAAACTAATATTACACTGTACTTAACTAACTGTAATTTAAATAAAAACTTGAAAAAGAAAAAAGTCCTTGTTTGTTTTAATAGTCTTTCCTAGAATTTAAATTTTTTGTCATTCTGTAAGCATTTAAAGATTTGCCAAATTTTAAATCAATATCTTTGCTTTCTAAAGCACCTTCATAGGGGTTCCTGGCTGGTCAGTCATCAGAGTATATGATTCTTGATCTCAAGGTTGTAAATTTGAACCTCATATCAGGTGTGGAGCCTACTCAGCAAAATAAATAAATAAAATAAATAAAGCATCTTCATAAAAGCCTATCAAATATTTCTCAAATGTTCAAATGCACTTAAAGTTATATCAGATGATACCCATTTTTTATATATAAGAAAGTGACAGAAAGATTGTGCACCTTATCCTTAGTTATAAATTTGAAGTAATCCGAATAATTTAAAGTTAACTCAAGAAAACAATTTTTAAAAGAATATATTATTTAATAAACAAAACAATTATTATCTTCCCTGCCTTTGTTGTATATTAATAAATCTTCCCTGCCTTTGTTGTATATTAATAAAATGAACTCCATGTTTTGAAATGAAGGTAAACTGAAGATAGTTAGCTATACAGTTCTTGGAATGGGAAAAAAAAAGTGTTTTCCCTCAATTTGTTAGAGATTCTAAAGTTCAGTGTCAGGAGGATCAGGTTTACATTTGTAAAGAATTAGATGTGAAACCATAAGATGCATTCTCATTGTTTCACGTAGATGCTCTTAATAATGTCTCAGGATCTGTGAAATCTGTTATTCAGGAAAAGCCATACGATGCTGCCACAAATTAGACTTGCCACAAACAAGTCTAAAGTCTTGCTAACTGGGACTACATATTGTATCATCTCAGCCTAATTCATTTATAATAAAATAATACAATCCAAGTAAAGCCTGGTGTCTGTTTACCACAGCTGGTATGATTGTAATTTATTTACATCAATGAAATTACAATAGACTCAGCAATTATATCACAGGTATTAATAGAAGATTACATTGCCTTAGAACTAATGAGCCAATAGCATCAATATTTGGGGATGGATAGAGCAATAGGAAAGAATAGCAGATATTAGTTTACTCGGCTCATAGACATTTACAAAATTTCTGTAGTTCTTATTTTAAAAAAGCTTGAATAAGCCCTGGATTTAAGGAGGTCAGAGTCCATAGGGATAGGGGTCTCCAAACAAAGAGTTATCTTCTAGGTGGACATAATTGTGGGGTGAATAAATTCCACATTGTGTAGTCAGGGTAGGTTGTGATAACATTGGTGCTAAGAGTAATAAGAGTGTGAGAGGAGCTGACATTTTGGGTATATGAGGTATGTGTAAAAGCATAGAGATAGAAGTTACCCTCTTTTACAAGATTATGTGAAGTAATTGAAAGAAGCTAGAGTCTGTATAAAGAGTGAGCACTCTACGAGTGGAATTTGTAAGTGGGGGTGACAGTGAAGGGGTAGATGAGTCTGAAAAGATAGTTCAGAGACTGTAAATATATTTGAATGTAAGTTGTTTGGACTTGTGGGAAATGAAATCTGTAAAAGGTCCAACAGGGAAGTGACATGATCACAATAGATTTTAGTAAGCTGAATATGGTGCCAGAGCAGAGGTGTAGGAGGTGAATAGATCGCAGAGAGGGGGGAACGGAGTGAGACTCAATAGGAGGCTTCGGAGATACTAAATGTGAGAGATTAAACAGGTTTGGTGTAAGGACATTATAGTTGGAGCAGAGAAATAAACCATAGAGGTGACAAGGAACAGAAAAAAGAATTTGTAATGTTTCAGTATATTGGATAAACATCCTATTTTCAATTTACCAATCAATTACATTTGTCTTATACACATATACCTTTGTCTAAAATGTATTGTGTTCCTCTGTTGTTAGATTGACAAAGCTTTTGTAATAAAATAGGCTCTTAGATGGGTTCAGATGAAGAGGACTTAGCATAACCAGATTGAATGGCGTAAGAATATAGTTTCATGGATTCTGCCTTAAGGTAGTTATTAAATTGCTCACATTTTCTAGAGATTTCCCTACATTTTAGATAACCTAGAACATTAGTCCAAATTCTAGTCCCAAATTCTTGGGCCTGGAAATTACTATTTTACATGGATTTAAATAACAAAATTATAATTGTCTATATATTTTTGGTGAATATTTTGCCCTACTATTTCTAATTTGGCAAAATGTGAAATTCTTTAGCAAAGCATGAATTTGGCTTTTGACAATAAGAAATTATAGATGATAACTAACTACTTGACAGAGATGCAAGATATGGATTCCTCCCCACCCCTTGCCCGCTCTGTGTTGGTATCAGAATCACATTTGATCCACCTGGCACAGAAGTTTCCAGATACATTCAGTATGGATTATGGCACACTGAGCTGCTTCTCAACATGTTCATGCAGCCAGAAGCTCTCAGGAGGGATTCCCTGGGGAGGATGTTGTAATCTCTTACTGGATGCTTTTTTCCTCCTCCTTTCTTCTTTTCTTTGCTTTGAAGAGCTGGACAAGAAAGGTATCCATGCTGAAAGCTGAGTAAACCTGGAGGGCAAGTGGTGACATTCATGAGATCAGAGTCGCTCTTGCAAGAGCTAAACAGCAGGGTAAACAGTTTGCTATAGCTTTAATAAATGAGAGTAATAGAAATGGTATCAGATCGGTTAATCTGCACACTTTTCATTTTCATACACAGCTAGGAGTCACTGAGCTCTCTTTATCACACAATTATTTTTTTCCCAATTCCCTTTGCTCTTTCTCTCACTTAACTCCTCAGTCTGTATAAACCAAAGGCAACATTCTAAAATGTGATGTGATTATTGGGAACATTTTGTTGATAAAAGATGCTTACACAACAGGAGGAAATTAAGTTGTTACTGACATTTCTCCATAGAAAGTGGAAATCTCTGCAGCTGACAGACCACACAGTGGAATTTTCATTTAGCAAACTCTCTACGACTGTGAGAACTTCCTGGTAATAGCAGATACTGCAACTTCAGACATACAGACTTAAATGAATAAATGGCATGCTGAATATGCTCTGGTGCAGAATTCTAGCTTTCTAGGGAGTGTCCAGTGTCCTACATAATAAATCACAGGAAAGGATTAAAAATAAATTAGGACAATGCTATACTTCTCTTTTATTTTTACAGTAAGAGCCTTTGAAGTGTAGAGAAAAGATTATTTCTTACTTTATATTTTCAGCCAAGTCTCTCTAAGAAAGCTGGATAAACACTACACGTTTGAGAAAAGCATTCAAAACAACATGTTTTAATTTATGAACATATAAATTTCATCCAAAGCTAGGATTGAGTTAAAATCCAAGTTTGAATCAGCAGGGAAGTACCCCTCATGATGCTAGATCTGTTTCTGTTCACAATGGTGGTCTTGGATGTTTTAAAGAGTTCCAGATATGTGGAAATACTACCTTTGCTTTAAATTAGAGAATGAAGCCTTTTCTAAGCTGGTCCTTTATATATTACAGTGATATAGTCTGAACCTATCATAAGTCATCACATGGAAATGTCCTTTACATTTTACTAAATTTTAAAATTCACTATTTTACTAAATTTGATAAAGTCTTTAATGCCATGGGAAGACCAGATGTCTCATTATAGCATCTGATGTAATTTAGTAAAATAGCATTTGTTTTCCTCCTGTAACACGGTAAGATTCAGGTAAAATCTTTTTCTATGACTTTGTTAACTAGTTAATGTTTATTAAAGATGAGAAAAGTAAAAAAAGAAATAACTACATTGAGATTTCTCTCAACTTTATGGCATTTTCATATATTTGAGGTGATATTTTGATTATATTATTCTGATTTTCTTACTTGACTTTCTGTTTCTGTTGACTTTAATCTATCTAAATTGAAGTTTCTGTTGGTTTCAGATGGTGGATAGATAGGATCAGGAATTTTATGGCAGTATGCAAAGATTAAGATTGAATTAATGTTTAATTTCTGAACTGCCCCTCCATTGTTTTTCCAAAAGGTAATAAGTTTGAAAGAAGACCTTGGAGTAGTTATTTTCTAAATTTTCTTAACGTACCAAAGTTTATACATCAATTGCACAGACTTTTGAAATTTTTCCTTAAGTGTAGAGGGCACAACTTCCACCTTTATGAATAGTACTCACTGGCTTGGTAACTGTTGTAGGAAGATATGACATAAAAGCAGTAGACAGATAGCTCAAAGCTTGTCCATTTTGGTCCCAAGGAATTTCGAGAAATAAAGGGTGAGAAAGATAAGTAAAGGAGTGAAGAATCTCCCATTTTCAGATTTTGGCTTGGACAGGAGAAGGTGTGTTATATAAATTGAAGGAATTGCCAAGGCTAGGAACACTTACCTAGATGCATCTCTGGAACTCTGGGAGGAGATGCTAAGTTCTGTAACTCAACATTGTTTGCCTGAAGGAGAATGTGGTTTAGCTTTCCCAGTTGGCTCAAGTGACTGTGAGGTGTGGGTAGAATGCTTGTATATTCCCCTGCTGGGAACTTTTGAGGTGATGTGACCCTACTGCAGTGATTAGAAGTTTAGCTATGGGTTGCCTATTCCAGGTTCTGGGTGGGACATGGAGAAGAGATACAAGGAGATTGCCAGTATTGTCAGGGACTGAGGTGAAGTCTTGTATGCTGGATGAAGCCTTGCAGAGCCCTGACTATGAATTACAGCAGGGGAATCCAGCAGGAGGAGCGCTAGCCAGACAGGTAAGAGATCTCCTCTGAGAGTAGAGGAGCCAAAGGACAAAGGGTATTCCAGCACCCTTCCTATTCTGAAGTCATAAGAATAAAGTAAGCCCCCTAATATACCCGTACTGCACTTTGAGAAAGAAAAGAGTAAAAGGGCAAGGATGTAAAGAAGAAACATCTACCTGAAAAGCCTGAGCAGTCCAAAATAACCAAAAATGAACAAAGAAAAAAAACCCCAAACTATAAAACAAACAAACCACCACCACCACCACCACCACGACCACTACCACGAACAACAACAAACACACACAAAAAACACCAAACCCACAAAACTTTAAAACAGTTCTGTGAGGGATTTGGATTTTTAAGTATAAAAATCATAAGTAAATGAAATACTGTTATTTGGTGGGAATGGTTTTATTCTATGTGGGATAGTCTCTGGTAGAAGATTAGGTCAGATTTAAAGAATAAAGGAGCAATGTTTTTCTCTATACTTTTGAATATTGTGGGAGAAAATGTAACCATCCTCCATGTTTATATGATGTCTGTACTCATTTGCATCTTATAACCACAGCAAAATATTACTCATAGCATATGACAAACATCATAATAATTGGGAACCTCTCCTTTAAAACAAGGACCGTCTCTTAGTGTATGAGGATTCTATCACTTTAGAAAAAATTATCACAAATTTAGCAGCTTAAACAACATACATTTATTAGCTCATAGTTCTGTAAGTCAGAAGCCTGGGCAAGCTAACTGGGTTCTTTACTTGGTCTTCCAAGGCAGAAATTGAATTGTCAGCAGATCTGAGCTCTTACCCGAGTGCTCCATTTCAAGCTCATCCAGATCATTGGCAGAATCCAGTTCTATAGACTGTAGGTCTAAGGTTCCCCATTTTCTTTCTGGCTGTCCCCTGGGATTAATCTCTATTCCTTGAAGTGACCTGAATTTTTTTTTCCCCATGTGGCACTTTCCATCTTGAGACCAGTGTTGGAATGCCAGGTCTTTCTTATGCTTTGAATCTCTGATTTCCTTTTCTCTTACTAGTTAAAGAAAACTTATAATGTGATTAGATTTGGCTGATTCACTAGAATCATCTCCCTTTGGATTAACTAAATTCAGTTGAGCAGTAACCATTAAACCTCCAAAATCACTTTTGTTGTGCAACCTAACATAATCAAAGGCATTATATACCATCAAATTTCCAATCTCAGTCCTTTGGATTAGGGAGGGAAATCATGGGGGTAGGAAGTGGGGAAAGGAGGACCATTTAAGGGTTACTCCTACCTCTATGAGTTTTATCGTGTACCTTTTCATATTGCAGTAGACCCTAATAATAAAGTACTGTTGCCAAAGGAGAATAAATAATGCTGTTGGTAATAGCCATGATTCAATTATTAAATATTAATAGTCAGTATGGTTAAGGATCCATAAATATATGTATTGGTCATCATAAAAAACATTTATTGAATATTACAAACTCTGCTATGTGCTGAGGGCATGCCCAGGCAAATTGGACTCAATGACTCCCTATAAAGCTTACAAACTATAATGGAAGACAGATATATAGGTAGTTGATTACAGCACAATTGATAAAGATTATCATATATAGGCATATAACAAGTGTTATAGAAAGGTAGAATCCTGTGCAGTCAATGGAGAATTCATCAAGAAACATTGAGAAAATCATATTTCTTATCTGCTCAAAGCTTAGAACTTTCTCCCTAACAATAAAATAACACAGGTTTATTGTGGAAAACTGGAAAATATAAAAAGGAATAGAATAATAATAATATAATCCAACCATCTATCTTTACATTGTTGACCTATTTCCTTGTCATATTTCATATGCATATTTTATAGTTAAGGTTAAGGTTTAGTTAAGAGTACATTTTAGCACACCTCTTTTATATACAGTACATCAATATTTTTCTGTATCTGATGAATTTTATAAATATTAGTTTTAATTATTTAGTAATATTTTGTCATATGGAAGGACCAAAATTTAATTAACCATTCCACTTTTTGGATATTTTAGTTATTTCTGATATTTTATAATTATAAAAAGCTTGAAGTCACTGTTTTTTCACATTGTGGTTATGGAATTAACTCTAGAGAGAACTGTGAGTATTCATTGGGTAAAATGAAAATCCAACTTTACATATGTTGAAAATAATTACAAGTAATTATAAATGAAATGGTTAAAATCAGTACCATTAATTTAATTTCTTACATGAAGGGCTATACATCTAAAATAGCCAAATAACTTCTTTAACTGAAACAATTACATTTTGAAGGTAGTAAAATAATAGTCTTCAAAATTGTTTGTTTTTCCCACTTCTGTAAATTGTGTTAGTTTTCTCCAGAGAAACAGAACCAATATGTATATAAAGTATGTAGTATATATTACATATATTGCAATATATATAATATATTACAGTATATTTTATATGCTTATATAACATATCCCCCTCTATATAAGATATATTATAATATATCTTATATAGAGGGGGATATGTTATATAAGCATATAAAATATACTGTAATATATTATATATATTGCAATATATGTAATATATACTACATACTTTATATACATATTGGTTCTGTTTCTCTGGAGAAAACTAACACAATTTACAGAAGTGGGAAAAACAAACAATTTTGAAGACTATTATTTTACTACCTTCAAAATGTAATTGTTTCAGTTAAAGAAGTTATTTGGCTATTTTAGATGTATAGCCCTTCATGTAAGAAATTAAATTAATGGTACTGATTTTAACCATTTCATTTATAATTACTTGTAATTATTTTCAACATATGTAAAGTTGGATTTTCATTTTACCCAATGAATACTCACAGTTCTCTCTAGAGTTAATTCCATAACCACAATGTGAAAAAACAGTGACTTCAAGCTTTTTATAATTATAAAATATCAGAAATAACTAAAATATCCAAAAAGTGGAATGGTTAATTAAATTTTGGTCCTTCCATATGACAAAATATTACTAAATAATTAAAACTAATATTTATAAAATTCATCAGATACAGAAAAATATTGATGTACTGTATATAAAAGAGGTGTGCTAAAATGTACTCTTAACTAAACCTTAACCTTAACTATAAAATATGCATATGAAATATGACAAGGAAATAGGTCAACAATGTAAAGATAGATGGTTGGATTATATTATTATTATTCTATTCCTTTTTATATTTTCCAGTTTTCCACAATAAACCTGTGTTATTTTATTGTTAGGGAGAAAGTTCTAAGCTTTGAGCAGATAAGAAATATGATTTTCTCAATGTTTCTTGATGAATTCTCCATTGACTGCACAGGATTCTACCTTTCTATAACACTTGTTATATGCCTATATATGATAATCTTTATCAATTGTGCTGTAATCAACTACCTATATATCTGTCTTCCATTATAGTTTGTAAGCTTTATAGGGAGTCATTGAGTCCAATTTGCCTGGGCATGCCCTCAGCACATAGCAGAGTTTGTAATATTCAATAAATGTTTTTTATGATGACCAATACATATATTTATGGATCCTTAACCATACTGACTATTAATATTTAATAATTGAATCATGGCTATTACCAACAGCATTATTTATTCTCCTTTGGCAACAGTACTTTATTATTAGGGTCTACTGCAATATGAAAAGGTACACGATAAAACTCATAGAGGTAGGAGTAACCCTTAAATGGTCCTCCTTTCCCCACTTCCTACCCCCATGATTTCCCTCCCTAATCCAAAGGACTGAGATTGGAAATTTGATGGTATATAATGCCTTTGATTATGTTAGGTTGCACAACAAAAGTGATTTTGGAGGTTTAATGGTTACTGCTCAACTGAATTTAGTTAATCCAAAGGGAGATGATTCTAGTGAATCAGCCAAATCTAATCACATTATAAGTTTTCTTTAACTAGTAAGAGAAAAGGAAATCAGAGATTCAAAGCATAAGAAAGACCTGGCATTCCAACACTGGTCTCAAGATGGAAAGTGCCACATGGGGAAAAAAAAATTCAGGTCACTTCAAGGAATAGAGATTAATCCCAGGGGACAGCCAGAAAGAAAATGGGGAACCTTAGACCTACAGTCTATAGAACTGGATTCTGCCAATGATCTGGATGAGCTTGAAATGGAGCACTCGGGTAAGAGCTCAGATCTGCTGACAATTCAATTTCTGCCTTGGAAGACCAAGTAAAGAACCCAGTTAGCTTGCCCAGGCTTCTGACTTACAGAACTATGAGCTAATAAATGTATGTTGTTTAAGCTGCTAAATTTGTGATAATTTTTTCTAAAGTGATAGAATCCTCATACACTAAGAGACGGTCCTTGTTTTAAAGGAGAGGTTCCCAATTATTATGATGTTTGTCATATGCTATGAGTAATATTTTGCTGTGGTTATAAGATGCAAATGAGTACAGACATCATATAAACATGGAGGATGGTTACATTTTCTCCCACAATATTCAAAAGTATAGAGAAAAACATTGCTCCTTTATTCTTTAAATCTGACCTAATCTTCTACCAGAGACTATCCCACATAGAATAAAACCATTCCCACCAAATAACAGTATTTCATTTACTTATGATTTTTATACTTAAAAATCCAAATCCCTCACAGAACTGTTTTAAAGTTTTGTGGGTTTGGTGTTTTTTGTGTGTGTTTGTTGTTGTTCGTGGTAGTGGTCGTGGTGGTGGTGGTGGTGGTGGTTTGTTTGTTTTATAGTTTGGGGTTTTTTTTCTTTGTTCATTTTTGGTTATTTTGGACTGCTCAGGCTTTTCAGGTAGATGTTTCTTCTTTACATCCTTGCCCTTTTACTCTTTTCTTTCTCAAAGTGCAGTACGGGTATATTAGGGGGCTTACTTTATTCTTATGACTTCAGAATAGGAAGGGTGCTGGAATACCCTTTGTCCTTTGGCTCCTCTACTCTCAGAGGAGATCTCTTACCTGTCTGGCTAGCGCTCCTCCTGCTGGATTCCCCTGCTGTAATTCATAGTCAGGGCTCTGCAAGGCTTCATCCAGCATACAAGACTTCACCTCAGTCCCTGACAATACTGGCAATCTCCTTGTATCTCTTCTCCATGTCCCACCCAGAACCTGGAATAGGCAACCCATAGCTAAACTTCTAATCACTGCAGTAGGGTCACATCACCTCAAAAGTTCCCAGCAGGGGAATATACAAGCATTCTACCCACACCTCACAGTCACTTGAGCCAACTGGGAAAGCTAAACCACATTCTCCTTCAGGCAAACAATGTTGAGTTACAGAACTTAGCATCTCCTCCCAGAGTTCCAGAGATGCATCTAGGTAAGTGTTCCTAGCCTTGGCAATTCCTTCAATTTATATAACACACCTTCTCCTGTCCAAGCCAAAATCTGAAAATGGGAGATTCTTCACTCCTTTACTTATCTTTCTCACCCTTTATTTCTCGAAATTCCTTGGGACCAAAATGGACAAGCTTTGAGCTATCTGTCTACTGCTTTTATGTCATATCTTCCTACAACAGTTACCAAGCCAGTGAGTACTATTCATAAAGGTGGAAGTTGTGCCCTCTACACTTAAGGAAAAATTTCAAAAGTCTGTGCAATTGATGTATAAACTTTGGTACGTTAAGAAAATTTAGAAAATAACTACTCCAAGGTCTTCTTTCAAACTTATTACCTTTTGGAAAAACAATGGAGGGGCAGTTCAGAAATTAAACATTAATTCAATCTTAATCTTTGCATACTGCCATAAAATTCCTGATCCTATCTATCCACCATCTGAAACCAACAGAAACTTCAATTTAGATAGATTAAAGTCAACAGAAACAGAAAGTCAAGTAAGAAAATCAGAATAATATAATCAAAATATCACCTCAAATATATGAAAATGCCATAAAGTTGAGAGAAATCTCAATGTAGTTATTTCTTTTTTTACTTTTCTCATCTTTAATAAACATTAACTAGTTAACAAAGTCATAGAAAAAGATTTTACCTGAATCTTACCGTGTTACAGGAGGAAAACAAATGCTATTTTACTAAATTACATCAGATGCTATAATGAGACATCTGGTCTTCCCATGGCATTAAAGACTTTATCAAATTTAGTAAAATAGTGAATTTTAAAATTTAGTAAAATGTAAAGGACATTTCCATGTGATGACTTATGATAGGTTCAGACTATATCACTGTAATATATAAAGGACCAGCTTAGAAAAGGCTTCATTCTCTAATTTAAAGCAAAGGTAGTATTTCCACATATCTGGAACTCTTTAAAACATCCAAGACCACCATTGTGAACAGAAACAGATCTAGCATCATGAGGGGTACTTCCCTGCTGATTCAAACTTGGATTTTAACTCAATCCTAGCTTTGGATGAAATTTATATGTTCATAAATTAAAACATGTTGTTTTGAATGCTTTTCTCAAACGTGTAGTGTTTATCCAGCTTTCTTAGAGAGACTTGGCTGAAAATATAAAGTAAGAAATAATCTTTTCTCTACACTTCAAAGGCTCTTACTGTAAAAATAAAAGAGAAGTATAGCATTGTCCTAATTTATTTTTAATCCTTTCCTGTGATTTATTATGTAGGACACTGGACACTCCCTAGAAAGCTAGAATTCTGCACCAGAGCATATTCAGCATGCCATTTATTCATTTAAGTCTGTATGTCTGAAGTTGCAGTATCTGCTATTACCAGGAAGTTCTCACAGTCGTAGAGAGTTTGCTAAATGAAAATTCCACTGTGTGGTCTGTCAGCTGCAGAGATTTCCACTTTCTATGGAGAAATGTCAGTAACAACTTAATTTCCTCCTGTTGTGTAAGCATCTTTTATCAACAAAATGTTCCCAATAATCACATCACATTTTAGAATGTTGCCTTTGGTTTATACAGACTGAGGAGTTAAGTGAGAGAAAGAGCAAAGGGAATTGGGAAAAAAATAATTGTGTGATAAAGAGAGCTCAGTGACTCCTAGCTGTGTATGAAAATGAAAAGTGTGCAGATTAACCGATCTGATACCATTTCTATTACTCTCATTTATTAAAGCTATAGCAAACTGTTTACCCTGCTGTTTAGCTCTTGCAAGAGCGACTCTGATCTCATGAATGTCACCACTTGCCCTCCAGGTTTACTCAGCTTTCAGCATGGATACCTTTCTTGTCCAGCTCTTCAAAGCAAAGAAAAGAAGAAAGGAGGAGGAAAAAAGCATCCAGTAAGAGATTACAACATCCTCCCCAGGGAATCCCTCCTGAGAGCTTCTGGCTGCATGAACATGTTGAGAAGCAGCTCAGTGTGCCATAATCCATACTGAATGTATCTGGAAACTTCTGTGCCAGGTGGATCAAATGTGATTCTGATACCAACACAGAGCGGGCAAGGGGTGGGGAGGAATCCATATCTTGCATCTCTGTCAAGTAGTTAGTTATCATCTATAATTTCTTATTGTCAAAAGCCAAATTCATGCTTTGCTAAAGAATTTCACATTTTGCCAAATTAGAAATAGTAGGGCAAAATATTCACCAAAAATATATAGACAATTATAATTTTGTTATTTAAATCCATGTAAAATAGTAATTTCCAGGCCCAAGAATTTGGGACTAGAATTTGGACTAATGTTCTAGGTTATCTAAAATGTAGGGAAATCTCTAGAAAATGTGAGCAATTTAATAACTACCTTAAGGCAGAATCCATGAAACTATATTCTTACGCCATTCAATCTGGTTATGCTAAGTCCTCTTCATCTGAACCCATCTAAGAGCCTATTTTATTACAAAAGCTTTGTCAATCTAACAACAGAGGAACACAATACATTTTAGACAAAGGTATATGTGTATAAGACAAATGTAATTGATTGGTAAATTGAAAATAGGATGTTTATCCAATATACTGAAACATTACAAATTCTTTTTTCTGTTCCTTGTCACCTCTATGGTTTATTTCTCTGCTCCAACTATAATGTCCTTACACCAAACCTGTTTAATCTCTCACATTTAGTATCTCCGAAGCCTCCTATTGAGTCTCACTCCGTTCCCCCCTCTCTGCGATCTATTCACCTCCTACACCTCTGCTCTGGCACCATATTCAGCTTACTAAAATCTATTGTGATCATGTCACTTCCCTGTTGGACCTTTTACAGATTTCATTTCCCACAAGTCCAAACAACTTACATTCAAATATATTTACAGTCTCTGAACTATCTTTTCAGACTCATCTACCCCTTCACTGTCACCCCCACTTACAAATTCCACTCGTAGAGTGCTCACTCTTTATACAGACTCTAGCTTCTTTCAATTACTTCACATAATCTTGTAAAAGAGGGTAACTTCTATCTCTATGCTTTTACACATACCTCATATACCCAAAATGTCAGCTCCTCTCACACTCTTATTACTCTTAGCACCAATGTTATCACAACCTACCCTGACTACACAATGTGGAATTTATTCACCCCACAATTATGTCCACCTAGAAGATAACTCTTTGTTTGGAGACCCCTATCCCTATGGACTCTGACCTCCTTAAATCCAGGGCTTATTCAAGCTTTTTTAAAATAAGAACTACAGAAATTTTGTAAATGTCTATGAGCCGAGTAAACTAATATCTGCTATTCTTTCCTATTGCTCTATCCATCCCCAAATATTGATGCTATTGGCTCATTAGTTCTAAGGCAATGTAATCTTCTATTAATACCTGTGATATAATTGCTGAGTCTATTGTAATTTCATTGATGTAAATAAATTACAATCATACCAGCTGTGGTAAACAGACACCAGGCTTTACTTGGATTGTATTATTTTATTATAAATGAATTAGGCTGAGATGATACAATATGTAGTCCCAGTTAGCAAGACTTTAGACTTGTTTGTGGCAAGTCTAATTTGTGGCAGCATCGTATGGCTTTTCCTGAATAACAGATTTCACAGATCCTGAGACATTATTAAGAGCATCTACGTGAAACAATGAGAATGCATCTTATGGTTTCACATCTAATTCTTTACAAATGTAAACCTGATCCTCCTGACACTGAACTTTAGAATCTCTAACAAATTGAGGGAAAACACTTTTTTTTTCCCATTCCAAGAACTGTATAGCTAACTATCTTCAGTTTACCTTCATTTCAAAACATGGAGTTCATTTTATTAATATACAACAAAGGCAGGGAAGATTTATTAATATACAACAAAGGCAGGGAAGATAATAATTGTTTTGTTTATTAAATAATATATTCTTTTAAAAATTGTTTTCTTGAGTTAACTTTAAATTATTCGGATTACTTCAAATTTATAACTAAGGATAAGGTGCACAATCTTTCTGTCACTTTCTTATATATAAAAAATGGGTATCATCTGATATAACTTTAAGTGCATTTGAACATTTGAGAAATATTTGATAGGCTTTTATGAAGATGCTTTATTTATTTTATTTATTTATTTTGCTGAGTAGGCTCCACACCTGATATGAGGTTCAAATTTACAACCTTGAGATCAAGAATCATATACTCTGATGACTGACCAGCCAGGAACCCCTATGAAGGTGCTTTAGAAAGCAAAGATATTGATTTAAAATTTGGCAAATCTTTAAATGCTTACAGAATGACAAAAAATTTAAATTCTAGGAAAGACTATTAAAACAAACAAGGACTTTTTTCTTTTTCAAGTTTTTATTTAAATTACAGTTAGTTAAGTACAGTGTAATATTAGTTTCAGTTGTAGAATTTAGTGATTCATCACTTACATACAACACCTGGTTCTTATCATAAGTGCCCTTCTTAACGCCCATCACCCATTTACTCCATCCCCCTGCTCACCTCCTCCCCAGTAACCTCAGCTTGTTCTCTATAGTTAAGAGTCCATTTTACGGGGCACCTGGGTGGCTCAGTGGGCTAAAGCCTCTGCCTTTGGCTCAGGTCTTGATCTTAGGGTTCTGGGATCGAGCCCTGCAACGGGCTCTCTGCTCAGCAGGGAGCCTGCTTCCCTTCCTCGCTCTCTGCCTGCCTCTCTGCCTACTTGTGATCTCTCTCTGTCAAATAAATAAATAAAAATCTTTACAAAAAAAAAGTCTGTTTTATGATTTGCCTCTCTTTTTCCCCCTTATGTACATATTTTGTTTCTTAAATCCACATGAGTGAAATCATATGGTATTTGTCTTTCTCAGATTGCTTACTTCACTTAGCATAATATTCTCTAGCTCCATCCACATTGTTGCAAATGATAAGATTTCATTCTTTTTGATAGCTGAATAATATTCCATTATAGATTTTTTATACACACACACATACATGTATTATACACATACACACATATATACATGTATTATACACACACACACACACACACACTGCACATTTTCTTGATCCATTCATC
>NW_019154609.1:12830-15799 GCF_002288905.1 Enhydra lutris kenyoni | reverse complement strand
CTGAGGGTTAATGGGGGGAGGGGAGTTGGGGGGGTGGGATTATGGACGTTGGGGAGGGTATGTGCTATGGTGAGTGCTGTGAAGTGTGTAAACCTGGCGATTCACAGACCTGTACCCCTGGGGATAAAACTATATTATATGTTTATAAAAAATAAAATTAGAAAAAAAAAAGATTATGACAAATAATAGTGAAAGGAAAAATCAACCAAACCTTAATACAACATCACTAGAAGTTTACCTCATATTTTCATCCTATTTTAAAATCTAACCTCATCATTGAATTAGTGGGACACTTTAGGGGTAAAAAATTTCAGGATGCCTGGGTGACTCAACTGGTGAAGTGTTTGCCTTTGGCTCTGCTCATGACCCCAGAGTCCTGGGATTGAGTCCTGGATTGTGATCCTTGCTCAGAGCGGAGACCACTTCTCCCTCTGCCTGCAACTCCCCCTGCTTGTGCTTGGTCTCTATTTCTCTCTGACAAATACACAAATAAAATCTTGTAAAAAATTCTTATTCAAGTATAATTAGTGTTATATTAATTTTATATATACATATAAATAATATAAAACATATAATGTTATATTAGTTCAGATGTATGATATAGTGATTCAATAGTTCTATATATTATTCAATGCTCATCACAAGTGTATTCTTAATCCCCTTCACCTATTAATTAGCCAGCTGAATTCTTTCTTTCATTTCACTTTTGTTATACAATAGAGCACTGTAGCCATTCATCTATAGTGCTGATTCACACACAAACCCAGTTTTCTTTAAAATAGCTTTTGTCTATTTCATAAGGGGTTTTCATAGCAGGCAGAAGTTCAGACACAATAAGGTCAGCAGGTACAGCCTGACTTCTGTGACTGGGGGCTCTGGAAGGAGTCCAATCATGACATTGTTTATGAAAGATCTTTCTCTTCCTGGGAACTGAGAGAATATCTTCCAGTGACCACATCATTAAATAAAGGTTCATGTGCATGTTAGGAAGCTGACAAATCCACCACATCCAAGCACTCCATCACTGTGACCAGTAATGGAACAAGGGCATGACCTGCCAGGTGCCCAGAAGCAGCTAAGTCCAGACCCCACCTCCCATCCCTGAACAGGACCTGTCCACCGGTCCTAATTCCTGGTACATATACTCTGAAGATCATTAAAAAGATTTTTAAAATCCACCAAATGAAAAACAGATCACTGCCCCCTTGTTTATCTGTTCTTGTATAAGGGCAAATTGAGAAAATGAGTCTGAATCTTCAGAAGTGCAATAAGCTAGATGCTGGCAACATACACAAAAGTAGGAGTGACTATTTCACCACTGACCAGAGTGAATACACTATTCATGTTAACAGGAAAATTATAGGCCAACATCTACCAAAGCATTCACAATTAGGTTCTCTTACCAGTTCCTGGATGGTTTTTAAGACATTCATAACCATGTATGCTGTTGAGCTGAAACAAACATTGTTAAAAATTAAAACGATCCTTTTTTTCCCTCCTATAATTTCCAAATCTTAATAAACCATCAGTCTACAATTTGTGGAAAGGAAACTCAAGCAGAGACATGGAGTGTGTCTCCTAAATTTTTTTTTCAAGCATTATTTCAGTGTCTCATGGAAATGGGTTTATTAAGAGCTTTATCTGGGTTTCTGAGTTCAGACTACTGTCTACTCTCTTAATTAGTATAATATGATTTCTTTCCTTGCAATGAGTTTGACACTTCCATTGCCTCTTAAGTTGCTCAAGAAGACCTCATATGTAGTAGTAAGAGATAGAACCAGAGAATCTGATGTCAGAAATCCATGTCCTGATTAACATGGTTACATGTTAAAAGGCTAGGTGGAAGAAGCAACTAGGCTTGATGGTAGACTTTCTCTAGGAGGAAGAACATACAAATCACTGGAAATGGCATGCTGGAAAACCTGGATAGGAATCCACGATGAGGGTCTATTTGGTGTTCTCTTGAGTTAAGACTGAGAAATCAGTGATACAAAAGTTGAAAGGGAAGCTTGGAGCCAAGTACGGAGACCCTTCCATGCCAACCCTATCCATTAGCAATTGGATCGGCAGCTACAACAGAGATCCAAATTCTGTAGCTTCAGTATATTGGGTGGTAACTCTCTCATGGATAAGAAGTCTCTCTAGAGCTGGTATGACAGCTCGACCCATGCTCTATCTATCTTTCTGATTCTCCACCCTTGAGGCTATCTGTTAGCAGTTGGAGCTCCTGCCATCTTGTCCATGTTATAGGTCTGATCCTGAGAAGGAGAAGAAAAAAGGATGGCAGGCCATGCCCCTCCAGGTGAGGTACTTCCCCTAAGAGCATTTTCTTAAGGAAGCTCAGGGATTCCAATACAGCTCATAGACCACCGATGGCTGCAAGGGAGACTGGTACATGCTATTTTCTAACAGAGCATTGCTCCCTGGAATAAAATCTGTTGTAAGACATGAATGAAGAATGGATATTAGGTAGTAGTGTCAAGCTCACCATCCTAAGGAGTGGAGACCATTTTCTCTGGCCATGGGAAGTTGTTGGAGGATTCTGAGGAGAGAGGAGAGGGGATTGTGTCAAGGAGATGAAATGGCAGGAGGTGGGGGAGCAAGTGGAGAGAGGATACCAGAGGCAATGCTGTGTGGATGCTCATGGCCTGGAATGTGGACAAATACACTCTAACCACTCATAGTCACCTGGAAAACTGAGGCAGCTGGGTGGCACTGCTTTAAGAAATGCCTTTCCTGCAGCACTTGAGTTAATAGGCTTGACATTTAATTGAATGTCTTTCAATAGAATATGAAGAGCCATGTCAGCCGTCATACGATTAGCAATTTTATCTTTCGATTATGCTTAGTGTCATTTCTTCTTTAAAACAAATGAATTCCTTCCATAAAGCTACCCTAAAATACTTTCTCTTCTGTTCTTTACACTCATTTTGACAATAATAGAATGCTTTATAATAGAATCTTATTGA